>NW_027103850.1:0-7412 GCF_902728285.1 Clytia hemisphaerica | reverse complement strand
GAAAAGAGGGAACACTTTTGGGAGTTTATTTTTGGTGTAATTTGTAGCTAATAGATAGGGCTTGATAGAAATAGAAGTTTCCAGGATAGGAATCCATTGGTTTGGTGCAAAATCAGGCCATAATGCCCAAAATGAGTATTCCGAAATTTCCAATGAGGCATCTATTAGAACGTGTCCTGAAAAGAGAGAACGCTTTTCCGATTTTATTTTTGGTGTAATTTGTAGCTAATAGATGGGGCTTGATAGGATTAGAAGTTTCCAGGATAGAAATCCATTGTTTTGGTGCCAAATCAGGCCATAATGCCCAAAATGAGTATTCCGAGATTTCCAATGAGGCATCCATTCGAACGTGTCCTGAAAAGAGGGAACGCTTTTTGGATTTTATTTTTGGTGTAATTTGTAGCTAACAGATGAGGCTTGATAGGAATACCAATTTCCAAAATATGAATCCTCTCCTTCAGCATGAAAAATACAAAAGAATTCGAATGTGTCGCTGAAATTGTCGCTGAAAGCGAAAGTGTCGCTGAATGTGTCGCTGAAGGTGTCGCTAACTTGACTTTGGTTTCGGAAATTCCAGCACCACATTCAACTTTCGACTCAATTTTCATATTTTCATAGCCTTATACTTATACTTCCTTCTATTTAAAGCAAAAATGAAGTCTCTATTATCATTTCCCTTTCTAGCGTCACGTTTTAAAGGCACCTCGGCATCCCGATTTGTGATTTGTTCAATGTATTGTTGGTCCCATCATATATATATAAAAGCGCGTAGCGCTACGCGCTTTTATATATATATGGTCCCATCGTTCCCACCTCCCACCGGGTCTGTGAGATAGGGATGTACTATATGGACATGGCCAGAGCTCTTTTTAAAAAAGTAAAGCGAAAAAAATAAGTTCAAATTTAGTATTAACATGCTTAAAACGCTCAAAAAGATATACAAAAAAGCCCTGATTCTGGTACAAATTATGGACGACTCAGTTTTCAGTTTACTCTAAAGAAAATCCCTTTGCTCTCGCAGCAGTGGAGGGGGGTTTCACCTTTGGCGGAGGAGTGGAATTGGCCCTTCTTTCGGACGGAGTGGCGGAATTTGGCGAAAATTTAGACGGAATTACGGAAATTGGTTTCTCTGACGGAGACGGAAAATTTGACAATTTTAGTGCGAAAAACGGAATTTAGCAAAAAACATTGCGGAATTTCGGAATTGGTAAAAGATATTCCAAATTTGCGGAATTTTCGACAAAAATATTGAATTTCAAAGGAATTTTCGGTGACGGAATTTTGGTTCAATTTAAGACGGTTTGACGGAAATTGGAGAAAAAATTGGAGGAATTGCGGAATCGGGTACCCCCTGAACCCCCCCCCCCCCCGTGGAGAGGGAGGGTTAAGAAAATGGGGGTACGAAATGCCGGTAAATTTTTCATGAAATTCCTTAATATTGGTCAAAAAATCCTCCAAAACAGGTTCTGGCAAAAAGTCAATTAAATCTTACAATATTGGCAATATCGAAACGAATCGCTGGAAACTTTTTTGTGCAAGCTAAATGGCCAGAGGTTGTTGAGTATGACTAGTGAGATTTTGCTAAGTACCTGACTAGAAATAACCGATGTTGTTTGATGACTCCAATTGATGCCCCTGTTTTGCTCCCAAAAATGGAATGACAAAAAACATAAGTGACTATGGACCATGGTTGGCGCCGAAGAGAAAACTATCTAATTTTGACCCTCTTTTATTTGCTTCAATACGACCATAATTTGGAATGATTTTGCTAATAACAGAGGTTCTTGAAAGTCCGTTAGGGATTAAAAATTTCCTTTTTTTTATAAACGTGGGGAGACCAGGGTCCTCCGCCTGCAATGACTCTGGGCCCTGCGTCACGCACTATGTATAACCAGGCTTTTATCATTAAGGAACGCTTCGAGAGAGAGGGTTAAACTAGTGTGATTCAAAGATTTTTATCTCCTATTACTATTAGAAACATAGCTGATTGCTTCGTACACCTGCACTTCGCTCCCCCTTTAATTTAAATATGGGATTGGTGTGTACCTCAGCTGTAGAACTGAACTGAATAGAGGTGCCTATCTCAACAGCTTCAGAGGAACCTTTTCTAACAGTGGGGATAAAAATTCCTATCGAAACCAGCGGGTAGGGGCCAGTAGGGGGTCCCAGCGGGTCTTTGACACAGGGGTGTCGCACAAGGTAATCGCCTCTGTTGAACAAGGGATTATCTACATGTGCACTTGACTCTTAGCGATTGCTGCACCCGAGAATTCGAGCAATATGGCGTGTGCTGCGTGTTTAAACAGTCCTAATAATGTTAGGAGTTCAAATCTGTTTTTCTTAAAGACTCCTTATCAATGGGAAAAAATCGGGAAGATTGGACGGCGGTTAAGAATTTCGGGTCAAAAGATAAAGAGGTTAGTTTGTACAATGTCTCATAAAATAAAAAAATTTGAAATAACAAAATGAAAACATTTTCTTTATGAAGTCATTGATGAAGGCATCAATTATAATGTATGTCATCTTTATGAGTTATCAGTGGCTGTCTTTAAGCCCCTCTTTTCGCCTTTTTTGGAACAACGATAACCGAATTACTGTACCGTTCTGCTTGAAAATATACCGGTAGATTACTGTGTAAAGATCAATACCGGAAGACGTCTCAAATAGCAGAATAACGGTAATTTTTCTTTCGAATACCAAAGATGAATAAAAGGTCATATAACGGAATACTGGCCTCTTGGAAGCCCACCTATGTGCACCACACAACAACCATGCTATTGCTCTTATAATTGCTTTTTTAATTATTTCTTTAAAAGAAACATCAACATACTTTTTGACTTGATTTGCTAGCGAGGCTACTTATTTAGTCATATAAAAGGTCACGTGACCTGTGAAATTAGTTTTGAATTAATTCATAAACCATAAAATATATCATAAAACTAGCGGTCCCAAACGTTGTCACAGACGACTCACAATCCAAAATATGCGAATAACCATAAAGTAAGGCGGCTTTGAAATTTTAACACTATATACCACCACGTAACATTAAAATGAAGTGTTTAGACAAAAAATACGGCAAATTCTCAATCATTCGACTATGTATTTCATAATCTTGAAAGCAAAACATTTTCGGTACTCTACCGAGGTGTCTTTAAAACGCGAGGCTGTGAAGGGAAATGGTGATAGAGACTTCATTCTGGCTTTAAATGGAAGGTAATATATTAAGCTAGATAGGAATCATAATTTCCAGGAAAAGAATGCTCTTCTTCTGTACAATTTAAAGGCCAGAATACCAAAATTGAGATTTTCGGTACTCTGCCGAGGTGTCTTTAAAACGTGAGGCTGAGTAGGGAAATGGTGATAGAGACTTTATTTTGGCTTTAAATGGAAGGTAATGTATAAAAATTGATAGGAATTATAATTTCCAGGATAGGAGTACTCTCCTTCAGTACAATTTTTAGTCCAAAACACCAAAATTAGGATTTTCGGTACTCTACCGAGGTGTCTTTATAACGCGAGGCTATGAAGAGAAATGGTGATAGAGACTTCATTTTTGCTTTAAATGGAAGCTAATAGATAAGGCTTGATAGGAATCATAATTTCCAGAATAGGAATACTCTCCTTCAGTATGAAAATTGGGCAGAAAGTTGAATGTGGTGCTGGAATTGCCGAATGTGGTGCTGGAGCGAAAACGAAAGTGCCGAATGTGGTGCTGCGAAAGTGGTGTTGAATGTGGTGCTCGAATCGGTGCTGGCTTGCTTTTGGTCTTAAACAGAAAGATGACTGGGTGAAAACGAAAGTACTTGGATGTTTTGATTTTTTTCTTTACATCACGTGACTGAAAGCAAATGCAATGACAGTTATTTTGAAAGTTGCCAGCAGCTGTGCAGTTTTGGGCTTATGATGTAAATTAAATGAAACTTATGATTATTTTGAATGATAATAGGCATCTACACAATTTATGAGTCAACTTAGTTATAGTTTCTTAGAAATATATTTTGGCAATAAGGAGAAAATTGACTGCCATGTTTTCCTACAGCAACTTAATCATACTTCAAAACCACAACCGCGAGATATCCAAGATGGCGGATTTGTTCACAGAAATTTTGGGTAAGAAAGTCTGCCAAATCTTTACAGGTGCCCATACAATTTCGGCTTTAACCTTACCCTATAGCAAATTATACAATGTATAAATATTAGAAGATTGCAAACGTCAAACCAAATATTTTAATTGATTTTCTGTGGGCTTTTTTTAAGTCCTTGATTCTAGACATTCCATGGCCATGCACCATGGCGGCACTTTTCCGGTCCTGGTGTTCTGCCGGAGCAAGATTTATCCGCAATATAGAGTCCCCTGCCCAGTTGGCGTCCAAAATTTTTTGATTCAAATTTTTCACTTCTCAAGTGAGTTACGGCATGTCTAAGGTAAAAGTGAACCAGTTCCACTCACTTTCAAAATGTCAAACAGAGCTGCTGGAAAGAAGCGCCATATGGCTACTATAGGGTTTATAGTCACGTGTGTTCTATACATTCTATGCGTTCTAATGTTCTACATGTTCTATACGTTCTGTGCGTTCTAGTGTTCTATACGTTCTAGTGTTCTATACGTTCTCTAGTGTCCTATACGTGTTCTAGTGTTCTATACGTTCTATGCGTTCTAGTGCTCTATACGTTCTAGTATTCTATATGTTCTGTGCATTCTAGTATTCTATACGTTCTATATGTTCTAGTGTTCTATACGTTCTAGTGTTCTTTTCTATACGTTCTATACGTTCTAGTGTTCTGGTGTTCTATAGGCCAGGCCCAATTGATTTGTTTGGTGGTTTGTGTCCTAGAAGCTTTTAAAAATGGGTCGGTCGGTCGGTCGGTAGCTAAAATTGTAACCTTTTTTTCATTTTCCCACCAAAAACCTCAATTTTTGAAATTCCTCTAGCAATAGACCTTTTTTCAAAGAGGACGTCCTGTTGAATAATTATGTAGTCCAGCCATAAAAACAATGATAAAGCCATGCATAATTACTGTATCATGCATATTGTAATAATTATGCATGGTTTTATCATTGTTTTTTTGCTGGACTACATAATTATTCAACAGGGTGGCCTCTTTGAAAAAAGGTCTATTGTGCAATCCTGGAATCCATATGCAAATGTAAAGAAATAGCCTAAAGCCTGGATCCACAAAGGCACCCGATGCGATTGCAAGATAACTTCTAGTTGGAGATTAAGGCGATGCGGCATCTGCTTAAAGGAATACAGCTGCAAGTCTCTGCTTTTAGGTGCTTAATATTTGTTTTTAAGTACGGGTTACACCATAGGTGCCAACTCTCACGCATTGGACGTGAGACTCGCGCATTCCAACAAGTGTCTCACGCAATTTTTCAAAAGTTTGATTTCTCACGCATTTTTGATAATTGAAAGAAATTTCCCCGATTTTCCGATTTTCGGAATAAATTTCCCCAATTTTCCGATTTTTGGAAAAAAATTTCCGTTTTCCGAAGTCGGAAAATCGGAAAAATCGGGCTAAGATTTCGGATTTTCCTTCGAAATTTTTATCTCACGCCAAATGAACATCTTAAGTTGGCAGGTCTGGTTACACCGGGACATTTTCTGTGCGTGAAGTGGATGGATGTTGTTTATAGAAGAATCAAAACAGCCAGTCAAAAAAGAACCGCAGAGATAGTTATCATGTGAAAAGGAGGTAATTTTTTTTCCATCTCAAAGTGAAACACTTTTTCTAGAAAATTTAGAGTCGGTCGGGGGATACGAACCAAGCTATCAATTGGGCCTGGCCAATACGTACTATACCAGGGGATGTCAATCGAAAAATTCGATTGTCGAAACGATCGAAGTCAATCGAAATCGATCGAAGTGATCAGTCAAAGTGATTGTCGAATCGATCGAAGTCGATCGAAGATTTACATTTTTTTCATCTTTATGATCAACTTCGAT
The DNA here is from genome assembly GCF_902728285.1 of Clytia hemisphaerica. Taxonomy (NCBI): domain Eukaryota; kingdom Metazoa; phylum Cnidaria; class Hydrozoa; order Leptothecata; family Clytiidae; genus Clytia; species Clytia hemisphaerica. The sequence goes on along the minus strand of NW_027103850.1, from coordinate 1,464 downwards.
TGACTTCGATCAACTTTGATTGACTTCAATCGACTTGCTTGTCGAAAAAATATAAATCAAAGTCAATCAAAGTCCATCGTAGTCGGTCGAAGTCGATCGAAGATTTACATTTTTTTTAAAGGTTTCATCGACTTCGGTCGATTCGACTCACTTCGATTGATTTCGATTGATTCGACCAATCACTTCGATCGACTTTGATCGACTTCAATCAACTTCGATTGCTTCGATTGCTTCGATCGCTTCGATTGCTTCAATCACTTTGATCGCTTCGATTTCTTCGATTGCTTCGATTGCTTCAATCACTTCGATTGACATCCCCTGGTCTATACGTTATGTGCATTCTAGTGTTCTATGCGTCCTAGTGTTCTATACGTTCTAGTGTTCTATACGTTCTAGTGCTTTATACGTTCTAGTGTTCTATACGTTCTAGTGTTCTATATATTCTAGTGTTCTAGTGTTTTATACCTTTAGGCTCGAAAGAAAATATAAATCAAAGTCAATCAAAGTCCATCGTAGTCGGTCGAAATCGATCGAAGATTTACATTTTTTTAAAGGTTTCATCGACTTCGGTCGATTCGACAATCACTTCGATTGATTTCGATTGATTCGACCAATCACTTCGATCGACTTTGATCGACTTCAATCAACTTCGATTGCTTCGATCGCTTCGATTGCTTCGATTGCTTCGATCGCTTCGATTGCTTCGATCGCTTCGATCGCTTCGATTGCTTCGATCGCTTCGATCGCTTCGATCGCTTTGAACGTATAGAACACTAGAACGTATAGAACACTAGAACGTATAGAACACTAGAACGCACAGAACGTATAGAACATATAGAACATTTATCTGGCACTCAGATGGTGAATTTTCTTCCGACATGCTAAAGCTCTGAAGGTCAGTAAAGTTTTCAACATCTGGAAGGTTTACATTACGGAATTTTAAGAGACCCCATCAAAAATTTTGCAGTGGGAGGTCTGGTAACCCAGCCCTCGTTTTTGGGGATTGGCGGGTCCAACCGAAATATTTCTAGGTTTACGGTTAAGGGCTGTTGAACCCGACTGAGGATGCGGCACATCAAAGGCCGACTATCATTCCTCTCCAATGGGAAATTGGCCCGCTCCCTTTAGAGCTTTAGCATGGGCAATCCAATCCGCCATCTGAATATCAGATAAATAGAACATTATAGAACGCATAGAACATATAGAACACTAGAACCTATGGGATATATAGTAATTATTATCTCCCTAATAAAGTACTACTTTATACGTGTCTATAGAGCCGATGTATATCTAGCCATTCCAGGGTCAAATTGAAACTATTCTGGTGGCAATCAAACCTAGTTCATCTTGTAGAGCTTCAAAAAAGAAAAAAAATAAGGGGTCATACACCTCCTAATGATAAGCGGTTCTGGAGATATTGAGAATTTGGTTCCGCTAAAATAGCACCTTTTTAGACATTTGAGG
>NW_027103849.1:60037-64506 GCF_902728285.1 Clytia hemisphaerica | reverse complement strand
ATTGTAATTGTGATTGTTTACTCAATGCTGCCCTATATGTATTTGCATTTTGGTTTCAAAGTCAAAAACAGGGAAGGAGCATGTCAAAAATTACTTTAATATAATCGATTTAGATTCATCAAAAACAAGCTTTTTCATCAATCATTTGAAAATTACAAAAGAATAACATACTTTCTGCCACCCTATTTTCTGCTTCTGTGTGATACCCCCCCCCCACTGTGGATCCACATGCCAAACTTCATCAACTCCCTCTCTTCATCCCTTTGGAGCTGATGATGACTGCTCCTTGAGTGGTTGTTGTTGTTGTTTTTGTGTTTTGTGGTTTGATATTCATTGAGCCACAATGCTGTAAATTTAAACAAATACTTTTTCATACATAAAAAATGTTATATTGAACAAAAACTCTTGCAATAAAATGTAACATAAGGTCTACTATCACAATATTATATTTAAATGCTTAATAATTGACATGACAGAAACAAAGCTAAGGATTTTCCTTTTTAGGCTACAGAAACCTGGAAATTAGGCTACGTCATATCTTCCTTCGTTTTGAGTGTAAAACTCCTACTCTTCGGGCTATGAGCACTGCTTTTGTTTTGAATATTGAAATTCTCCAGATAAATCGCATGCGCACTGAGGTTTTAATGAAACAATAGAGAGTTTCGAAACCTAAGCCAATCAGCTGTGTTTTAAACATTCTTTTATTTAAAATCTCTATTGATAAACATATTTTGTGAATGTTGTCTATTATGTTTAAACCTATCAATAAGCAATTCCAGGTGGGGGTCACTAGTGGCCGCCTATAGCAGTGCCTATAGACCAAGAGTAAGGCCTAAAAGCCTGGATCTGTCTAGTGTGTAGACTACCTGGAAATGAGATCATACCAAATCCTTCTGTCATAGACAGCAAGGCTTAGTAAAACCGGTTAAATACTTTTCTCATTTGTTAACCAAAAACATTTATGTGGCAATAGGCAAATTAATACTTACGCATTTGCTCGTTTGCCGCTTCTTCCTGTAGCTGCTCCTTTCTTTAGGCGGTGCGATCTTGTTCTCCTTGAAAAAAAATTAATAAGTTATAATTAATCAAATCGGGGAAAGCCTGTTTTCTACCCAACAGACACAACAGCTTTAAAATTTCAAAGGAATGGTAAAAACATAAGATCTTACAAATATGAAATCTTGAAAAATAATTCTCCAACTGTCTTTGTCTTTTAACAAAAGAAATAATCAACGTTTCCAACATCCACATATATATGGAATGATAAAAAAAAATTGTCAAAATTCAAGTCCTTGTGACACTGGAGTTACAAAGAATAATAATGTGTCAAGGGGAGAACTTACTTTGTATTTGTTGCTGGATAGCTGCTTCAGCAGCTTGCCTTTCCAAATCTTCAGCCGTAATGATTTATAAATAAATACTTTTTATAGTACAGTAGTGCCAATAACTTGGTTTACCTCTAACTGATAATAATTGAGTTTGATTGTTTAGAAGAACTTTCATTCTTTATGTGAAGAACATTCTTAATTAGCATATTCGATTATTCGAATTTCCATATATATGTGAAGATCTTCTTTCAGGAGATTTGGGTGGCAGAGCAGCATATGCATTTCGTCCTTATTAGGACTCGTCAGCACCGCATAGGGGGGGGTTTCATGGTTGGCGGAGGAGCGGAATCGGCCCTTTTTTCGGACGGAGTGGCGGAATTTGGCGAAAATTTAGACGGAATTACGGAAATTGGGTTCTCTGACGGGGACGGAAAATTAGACAATTTTAGTGCGGAAAAACGGAATTTAGCAAAAAAATTTGCAGAATTTCGGAATTGGTAAAAGATTTTCAAAATTTGCGGAATTTTCGACAAAAATATTGAATTTCAAAGGAATTTTCGGTGACGGAATTTTGGTTCAATTTAAGACGGTGTGACGGAAATTGGAGAAAAAATTGGCGGAATTACGGAATCGGGAACCCCCTGAAACCCCCCCCCCCCTGCATACTGCACCCTGGCTAGGCAGATCGAATTGCCTAGCATCTCACGCCATAAAACTAATTGTGGTGCAGACTGAAAGAAGAAGTGGACAAAGGGAAATTCCCTATATATATATTTCCATATATAAGGTTAAAGAACATACTAAAAATTGAATCTACTTTTCGAACGTAACGGAAGACGTACATCTGACATCAGCTTTTACGCTGATCAGAGTTTCAAGAGTAACCTGATAACAGATTGCCTGTTTTCTGGCCCAGTCAGCTGAGCTCTATCTTATAACGGCCGCCCACGCTAAAAGTTTCGGGTCGGGTTGAACTAACTGCTGCCCTTAAAGCGTTAAAACACCTGACATATTTTGATGTAATTGCTGAAAAACTCATTTAGTTTCCATCCCAAATCTGGGTGAATAAAACATCAATGCATGGTCTCAACCCATGGAAAGGTTTTCTTAGGGCAATTTACCAATTTCTGTAAGTGGGCCAAGCCCTGATTTAGACGAACCGTTATATTGCCATGGAAAAGTACTTCAATTTGATGATCTTCTGATGAATGGGTTCTACTATTTTTTTAGAACCTTTTAGGTCGAAACTTCAGGTCCGGCACCACTATAAATTCTAAAATCATGGCAAAAAAGCAAGTCTCAAAAGTGGCCAAGTTTCCCAGGTCAGGGCTTGGGCCGCTTACGGAAAAAATATCTGTTTAAGTACTAACCCTAACCCTAAACCCTAACCCTAACTGGCGTTCCAACCCTAAAAACTAAAAACAGTAGCAATAATTTCGGAATAGGGTTGGGGTAGCATCGGTCTCTATACCTAAAAAGGCATTGAACGTCAAAAAAGCAATTTAAAATGATGGGACTTGGTGGAACTTATAGTAAAACTTCCGTAGATTACGATTCTATAAGTTTCAAGTTGTTAAACGGACTTAAATCTTTAAAAAATTTCAAGTCTTAAATTTTCATAAAAATAGATGCTACTTAGGGTTGGACAAAAATAGCTATATCCCGGGGATCTTTAGACAAAGGGTTTGACCGCTACATTTGACTACAGTCTTAGAAATTTCAGATTCTGGGCCAGTTTTTATTGGGCTTTCTTGCCATATCAATGTTTTTGGCTGGGGCGGTTAGGGTTAGGGTTATCTCCGATTTTGGCTGAATCCAAGTAAGATGTACATCTGATGAGTGTTGGACCCGATCCTCGATCGAAGATGTTTTTTTTATTTCTCAGCCAATAAGTTATCGAAAGTTGCGATTTTCACAGGATAGGTTAAGTAGCCTTCGTAGAATACAGTCCAATTTTCGAATTTCGCAAATGACGTCATGTTAAATTTTTAGTGACAAAACCCTAAAGTAGCTATTATTTCTTGAACTTTAGAGGGGATTGTTTTTGTCAAAATCGGTATTCCCGATATCTTTGAGGGCGGGATTTGGTCAAATTGACATGGAGATCATCACTATATGTTTTTTTTTGCTTTATTTCATCAGGAAAACAAAGAACCCTAAATAGCTATTATACCGATTTCCGTGACACTTTTCAAACTACATTTTTATAGGCTAGAATGTATCTTTTGAGCTATAAATTCCCTGGACTGAAGATTTCTTGAGGTTTAATTTTTGTTAAGTCATTTCTTAATTGAAAAAACAATAACCATCCCTCTACAGGTCTCGACCTTCTCGATTTTTTACAAAACGAAAAAATTAGACATGAAAAGTAGACGACTTAAACCTTGTAGAACCGAAGTACAGGGTCTCTATTTGTACTTTTTTTCCAAAAATTTCACCCCATCATGTGACACTTTGGACTTAGAAATTTCGACTTCTATCAATAGAATAATAGCCACTTTAGGGTTTTGTGATTAACCCTAAAATAGCTAATATCTCTATTATTCCATTATTAGTAAATAGTTTAATATCTGTGCTAAACTTACTAGATTTTATTTACGATATCACAGCAAAGATCAAAACTTTACAAACATATTGCGGCATCTGCAGATTTCCGCCGCTGATGGTATTACACGATCACCGAGTTCTTGCCAAAATGATCCATGTTAAATACATTTTTTAGCGTCTTATTATCGATTTAACCCACTTAGAATACCATAAGACGGATCCCTGCTCTACTGTTAACGACCGATCATGTACGATAACCCTCGATTTCTCTTTGTATCAAGGGTGATTTGGGGTCCATCTTATGCTATTCTCAGTGCCCTGAATTGATGAGACGACGCTAAAAGGTCGCTCGCTTTAACAATGAAGAATTCAGCAGAAGCAATAGCTATTTTAGGGTTAATCAATCAACCCTAAGTGGCTAGTATCCTGGTAGTTAGAATAATAGCTACTCTAGGGTTCAGTGGTTAACCTAAAATAGCTATTACCTCTATATCATCAGAAATAATAGCCACTTTAGGGTTTTTATTTTTCCCAAAACAAGTAGTTTTATCTCCTTTGAATAGGGTTGTCAAATATTTCATGAGTGACAGATCT
>NW_027103849.1:0-55000 GCF_902728285.1 Clytia hemisphaerica | reverse complement strand
TGACTGTTCTTTTTTATTATTTTTGTTAGTACTCACCATTAATAATCGGGTCAAATTTTGAAACTTCTTTGTTTTCGATGCCTTGAAAATAAAATGCAATAAACATTAAAGTAATTGTATTCAAAATTATCTATTTAAATCAAAATTTGGGTGGTGGGTGAGTGGTAACGCACTGAGATTCGCACTACTGACCTACTGAAAAATCGCTCATAAAAAGCCCATTTTTTAGCCCCAGTAGAAAATCGCATATTCTCTCTCAGCCCAGTGCGGGCCCAGTGGTGAAATAAAAACCACTGAAAATATGATGAAAGAACAATAGACTTTCACGAGCCCACTAGAAAAACATTACTATTTCACCCGCAATCTCAGCGGATTTGAAAGATTTGACTTTCACCCATTGAGCTTTTGTGGCACCCACAGGAAACCCTGCTACTTCTTTTTTATGATTCTGATGAAAAAGCATGGTATGGTATCACGGGGTATCCCAATCATTTTGAATTTCGGCAGTTTAGAAAAAGAACTAATCAAATTTCGCAAAATTCTGGTTTACATTTCCTTGTTCGTATTTACTAAAACAAAATTTCGACATTTTTCTTAGCCGAGGAATATAGTAAAAAAGTCCAGCGAAGAAGATCAATTTTAGCCGAGGATTCTAATTTCGAATTCTCGTTGATACTCAGCCACTATATCAAAAGTAAAAAAAGTGGCTGATTTGTAAACATAGAGGTCTATATATATAAATTTAGAATCCCGTTCATTGCGACGTCCCTTTACAACTAACTCTTAATTTAGTAAAGAAAGTGGTAGCAGGAAAAAAAAACGCTACTTACTTTTGACTAAAGAAATTGTCAAAAGACAAAAAAGTGCAATTCGTGTCAGCGTCATCACTTCGTCCTGTTGTTGTTGTCTATTCGACACCCTTTTTCGGTTTTTGAATATATTGAAGCTTTACAAAGATGATACACCTATGATGAACAGTCTAGTCCTGACTTTTTGGTAATTGTGAAGACGACTTTTCATTTTCATAATTGAATATATGATGAACCAATTCTTTTCTTTGCATTGATATTATTAAACATACAGAAAATGGTAGCTGTAGAAACAGTCTGTTCAGTTCAGTCAAAACAACATTCGAAAAGCCATGAAACACGAGCCACGAGTTAGAAATGTGAACGAAAAACGGTGGTAGTTGTATCAAACTTTTTTATAACTAAACTTTGTACTTAACTTTATTAAACAACTGTTCTTCGATCTGTAAATTTAAATATCATAACATTTGTTAAAAATTGTATTTATGTGCAGTAGGAATTCATGAGTAATAAATCTTTTTTCAATTTTTTTAATGAAAACAAATTGACGTCAGTTTTTGAACAAGTGAATTTTGACACATTAAAAAAGAAAACTCATAAGTCTGACGCAACGCATGTCCTAATCTTGAAATTTTCAGGGATCTTTTGAAATAGAATAAAGTTTAACTATAGAAAATTTGAGCTCTTTAGTGTTAGTAGAAAAAGCTACGTCAAAACTTCAATTTGATGGACGTTTTTTTTTGACCATCCCATGATTTGATTGATAGTTCATAATATCACCCAATATGAAAATTACTTGCATTTTATATCATATATAATCTGTCAAATTGCTCTAAAAATATTAAAAAAGTCCAAAAACGGACTCGCTGGTTTCACTCGTTGTGTTATTAAAAAATATATAAAAATGCGATGAGTTTTTCCTTTCTAAAAGGTAAATTGAATAGGTAAGCCTCAAAGACAAAGTACGACCTGTGAAGACGAACACCGTTCTATTCAAACGAGAATAATGGATTTAATACACCATCTTGTATTAACTGAGTAGACTTTCTCAAATTGCCGTGCTCAGTTGAGATTACACAAAATATCAACAGTGTTTTTGTCATTTTGAGAACGGAGGAGCGCAAAAAATACTCTTTATAACTTTAATTAAATATTTCCCTATTATAGGGGAATGAACATGGACATGTTAGAAGAGCCACAAGTACTTTGGAAACTTGGATTCGATAAGAAGGGAAAGTGCCATTTCAAAAAGGGTTCTCCAGTTTCGTTCGGCAGTGCCATTTTGGTGTGGCGAATAGAGAGCTGTTAACTCGTGTTTTATGTTGTGCTTCGAATGCAAGGATTTGAATTCATTGGGTATGTACTCTCCACCGTTGTCACTGCGGAAACGTTCGATATCTCCGGTTGGGAATAAATCTGCATGGAATTGAAGGTTTTGACGCGGCCATAAGGGTTTGTATCTGCAAGGAATTTTTCGGTTGCTTCAATGCGTCAGATTTCTGTTTGAGTGACTGTACGTTTCATAAACACTATCTTACAAAGCTCAGTCTACCATATTGAAATAAAATAAACGTGAGCGTGAAAGGTAAAAACTAGAACAAAAACAAAGTGGACATAATAAATAAAATATCAACACTAGTTACTCTCCGTGAATAAGATAGGCTACCTCTTGTATCTGACCCTGCGTAATTCTGTCGGGAATAGAAGCAACACACAGACACTGAAATTTTATGGAACACGGCGATCTGCTATCGGATTCAAAAATTGAATGCGAATCAATCTGATTTTTTTACGAAATTATTTGAAAATCCGCAAATAATATATTATTATCCTTTTTGTATTTTCAATATGGTAAAAAAAAAATTGAACTCTGTAGCATTACCACAGCTTGAATTATCTTAATTCCGATTTTGAGGGAACCAAAGCGGGATGGAGACGGGATAGAGGGAACCTTTTTAAACGAAAGTAGCTTAAAAATAGCAAGGAATTATTATAGACACTGGAAAAACAACTGGCTGATTTTTGCCAATTTCTCATGTACAAGCCTTGTCCGCAGTAATGACAGTATTGTTCACCCTCCTTCAACCATTAAAGTGATTCTTCATAGCATTTTAATTGCATTTATCATCAAATTACACTTATCCAATTCCCAAATGAGACTTTAAGTTCTCCTCTGAGATTCAAACTCTTCTAGTTAATTGCTAATTATAGGTCGTTATGACGTTTTAAATTGCGAGAAAGATGCAAAAACATGCTATGTATAAGAAATTGAATATTGACACCAGAAATTTTTAAACTTCAACCTCAAAAAATCCACTGTGCCACCACGTGCCACCAAAAGATTTTCATACCACAGTGGAGCTGCGAGACTCACGTCTAATATATGTCAATCTCAGCTCTTCTCGGAGAAATATAAGAAAAATTTTCCCAATTGAAAATTTCGTGTGTCATTATAAGCATTTTGTTTGATTTTATTTGTCTGGTGATGTTTTTCTCACACCAGATTTCATAAATGTATCCGCTTGGTATACTAGCATTTATTTTCAAACTTTTCGCCAGCAAAAGTACGAATAGATAAAGTTAGAGAACATTTAAGAAATAAGAGTATTAATCATTTTTCAAAATCAGAGTCCTTCGAGCCGCCATGACAGTTGTCCTTTGCGGACAAAGCCTGTACATCGATTGTTTTCTGAAACAATGGAAATACAATACTTCGCTCTCCACCGTTTCATTCGATGTTTATCCAGAGTCTCTATAATAAATCCATGAAAATAGTGAACAAGATAAAAAATTTATTTTTTATTTTTATTGTATTACTTATATTAAATGTGATACTAAGACAAATTTTCATCTTATTGGGGCTATCAAAACTCGAGTTATTTAAATAAATGCATACTTCCAAAAGCAGATCACCGCATTTTTCAATATTGTTTTTTAACCATTTATTGTGTCCACAATCATGGGCGAAATATATTGAGAATTCCGGTTATTTTAACGTTTTTCAAGATTTAAAGTTCCAGCGAGAAAGTCGATTTTGGGCTATCTCTTTAATTTAATCGAATATTTCAATTTGGGAGGGGTTGGCAGACTTCCAGGCTATATTCTAAGCCTTATTGGACTATTTTTGAACTTTTGGATCCTCAGATCCTAAGGTACTAAGTCTTAAGTCTAGCGTTAAAACTCAGAGTTAAAACTCTACCCTTCGAACCTACTTTAGAGCACTTACAAATCGATTGTGGTTTCAAAACTTCCTGGGGAATTTCCCTTTTTTCTCAAATATTATGACCTTGATTGCAGTCTGCAACCTCGTTCCCAGGGATTATCACGCGCCTTTTGACGTCTTTTTATACGGCTCGAGATATGACCCTGGAACTGGCTGCGTGAGTTCCCCAAGAATCCTGGGGAACTATTACGTAATATGACGTCAATTGACGTTCGATTGAAGCGCAATGTAATGGGTCTGCGTTTTTCATTAATAACCAATGACAGCCAGCAATTTAATCATCGATTATGTAATAAAAAAGTAGCGAGTTCCAGGGTATTGTTTGACGCGCAATACAAAAATGTCGAAAAGCGTAGCGAATACCCTGGGGACGAGGTTGTCCGGTCTGTGGGTAAAAAGGGGGGGGAGTGGAGTTTTACGGAAAGAAGGGAATGGATTTTTATTGGAGGGGGAGGCACCCTATCACAGAATGATAGAAATAATGAGGGGAAATAGGGTCACGTGATTAAGTGACCATAGGTGCCTCCTTTTTGAAAACCAGCCGTGATTAAACTCCACGGGAATAAGGCAGGTTCGTGGAGGTCAAAATTCTTGCAACGTTACAAATCATTTTCAGAAGCTCCTTTTGGGCTCAAACGAAGCGTATAACTAATTAAAATAAGATTCAGTCTAGGCAGATGTTTTTTCATTTTGAAATTTTGCGTAATTCGCAGAAATCCTCAATTTTGCGCTTTTTCGATGACGTCATAAAAATTGAAATTCAAATAACTTTTGATAGAATCATCAAAATAATTTCAAACTTTCACCAAAGATGCATTTCAATGCAAATTTTCAAAAAGATTTCAAAAATTTTCAAAATCTTGATGACGTCAGCATTTTTTGAGGATTTTAATTTTGTGCCTTAAAATTGATGACGTCATCAAATTTCATAAATTTTTTTATGTAATTCTGAAAACATCAATGAAATGCATCTTTGGTCAAAATTTATAATTATTTTGATAATTGTATCAAAAGTTATTGGGGTTTCAATTTTTATGACGTCATCAAAATAGCGCAAAATTGAGGATTTTTGCGAATTACGCAAAATTTCAAAATGAAAAAACATCTGCCTAGACTGAATCTTATTTTAATTAGTTATACGCTTCGTTTGAGCCCAAAATGAGCTTCTGAAAATGATTTGTAACGTTGCAAGCATTTTGACCCCGCCTTAATCCGCTGGAGAAACAAGTTTCTTTCAATGCGAATAAAAAATATAGCTTTTGTGATTAATATTTCAAGTCTTTTGACCGGCTTAGACCGGTGCTTTTTTGAACGGGGGTGGCCTGGATTGTGTAAAATTTCACCGGACGAACAGCTTTTATTTCAATTTTTTACTAGAGATCGAGATCACCCAGTTTCAATTGCCTGGATGAGTCATTTTTTCACCGGGACCTAAAGTTAGGCTATTTTAGAGCATTTCTTTTCACCGGGTTTAAATTTTGTTTTCGCTCATTTTTAACATATATAATACCCAAAAAAGGCTTCGGCACGGAAAAGGTTAACAATGGAGAAAGTTTCTTGAAGCTGAATGAAGACTGCAGTAGTTTTATCTTTACATGGCTTTGAAATTAGTTGCAGGAGTTTACTGAGGATTGTAATTTTTTTCTTTAAAAAAAATTCAAGCTCAAAGATAAATATTGGCCAATATTAAAAATAATAATTGTTATCATGAGGAGTGTCAGTGTTGTCAGAAATTTATTTTAATGTGGTAGACACAGGGAATATCTCAGGTCGCAAGAGCATCCACTTGAGCATAATCTCATCACAAGGTTACAGTGGCCATAGCATGTTCCTCTCTTGCTCACTTCATCGTATTTTCCTGGATCATCGTTGAGAACTGCATCTTTGAATTGCTGTTCAATGTTTTGATGAGCAAAACGAGCAGAGGTGATGGCGATTAAAGCCAAGAGGGCGATCACGATGTGAAGCTTCATGATGATGGTGGATTGGAATTAAAACTTAAAAAGAAAAGAGAGAATTTGTGAGATTTTTACCGAATTCTTTCCTCATTGAGACTTCTATTTTGTGCCACGGCTGGTAAATATATGAGAAAAATTGACACAACAAAACAAAAAGTCTGCATTAGATAACGTGACGGAAAACGATAAGAATGACGAAAGTTACCTGTCTGAATGACAACAAAAGCGAGACGTAATGTCAAAGAGGATTCCCTTACTTTACTCTCGCAGTGACATAAAACAAAACAATAGAAGAATGATTAAAAAGTTATTCCCCGATCAACTTTGCCATACTTAACTTTGCCATGTAGTCTGAACGCCCTCATATCTATGGTTTCGCGCTCTTTGTTTGCTTTTTTGCACGCGCTCAGTGCTAATAAAGACACTTTTTTAATTTCTGAAAACACGATTTCACGGGGTATTTTCAAACTGCAATAATACAATATTTTTCACTTTTTTTGAAATCTTTTTTTTTTATCTGTTCTCTGAAAAACTGTACTTTTTCTTGATTATAACGAGCCCCATCATGCCATAAAAAGTTTTATGAAAATTTATCAAAAATTGGAAAAATTCATTTAAAATGCAACTTTTTCGACATTTTGCGCCATCAAAACTTAGCCTTATTAGACTTAGTATTAAGATCGTCTGCGGCGGCGGCGTGTCGGAAGATTTTTGACCTTACTTGTCCGCCCGCGCGTACCGCACGAACTTCTCAATGCTCGAATCTTCTAGAAAAAAAACAAGCGCTCAATGCGAACGTGGAGTAAACCTAAAGCAAGATGGATTGCAAACTGGACCAGACTGGCAGCATATGGAGAATAGTGTTATGACCTTTTCTGTGTACTGTCCTTAACCATATTCGTACTAGGCTTTTAGGGCCGGTTCAAGACTAGGGGGGAGCTATTTTGTACCAAGCCTTAACTTTTCATCTAGTTGTCCTTTTTGGATGAAATTTGGTACACATTATATATCCTTACTATAAATAGTAAGAAGTGACACAAAATCTTTTTTGATTATGTCACTCATCATGCTGATGCGAGAAAAAATATAAAATTGTTATTTTTACCGTCAAAAACTGAAAATCGCCAAATTAAATCCATTAAATTATTACTTGTTGCATTTAGGCTTTTTTGAGTTTTCTGATTATTAAAGTCACTAGCTGAGGAAATATTATTTATCCGCATCTTTGCAGCTCTTCTTTATAATTTCAGAAGCGTGACTTTATTGCTCTGAACTTAATTTTCACATTTCACAGAACTATTTTTAGTGGCTGTTATTTCTATTGTTCAAGGTGCTACTATAAGGATACGGGTATGAACAAAAATAGCTTATTTGTTTATTTTTTGAAAAAGCTTATTTGCTTATTTTTTGTAAATAATGGTAAATATCATTCGTTTCGCGATCTTTTTGAAAATTGCTCTCACGCAATAAAAAAATAAAATAATTTAAATAAGTAGAAAATGGAGTTACTCGTTGTATTTTTATTTCTAGCTACTTTTATACTGGTCCAAAGTAAGTCTGTGAAATTATTTTTTACTTTAATTCTAAAATGATCAAACAAAACAGGTTGAGATAGACCAATAGACATTTTCGTAAATTACGTCACAAGTCTGCCTCGTTTTGAATTTAACCCTATTTGCCCCAGGGGGGGGGGGGTGTTTTCCACCACGCCGTTCGTTTTTGCCTTATAACTCAACGAAAAATTAATGAAACGTTACGAAACTTTCTGAGTTTTAGTAAAAATATAGAAGACAAAAGCAACCAGAATTTTAACATTATAGACCCCCTCTTTAAGGTTTTATGGTCCTATTCTGAAACCACTAAAATCAACTAAAATTGTGTAAATTTGAAATGCTAGATAACTTTTGAAGGAGTAATGATATTTACTTAGAATTTGTACAGTGATTGGCTTTTATTAAGGGCTTTTAAAAATCATCATTAAAATTTTCCCTAATTAATGACATCATTAATTATGACCTCATTAATTAGAAAAATAATGGCATTATTTTACTCATCTTCAGCATTAAATTATGACCGGTGGATATGTGATAGATCATCATTTTAGCTTTTCAGAATCTGAAAACAGAATTAAAAAAAAATTTAATTAAATATAGTTTACATAAGCAAAAATGAAAATATTTTCCTATTTCTATACCATTGATTCTCCAAAGGCTTCAAATGTTCTAACATGTTTACAACATTATACATACAGTTACATTCTTATATACTTTGTTCTTATAAAAGAAACGTATATGTTCTTGATTTTTCTTTTGTAAGATGCACCTACCAGTGATGACCTTGATAACCAAATTGAAGGAAGGCTTGGTCGACAAGTCAAACAAAGAAACGCGATGAAAAATGATGAAGAAATAAAACAAGGTATGTATAGAGACCTCGTAGTGGTTAGATGGGATACTGTCTACTTCAAATCCGAAACTGATTCGAATAAGTAGACGGGTCATATTGGGTTGATTTTTCTTCAAGATCTTGAAGAAATGCACTGATTGGCTGAAATCTCTATTGTTTTTATGCGCCGGTTTAGTTTTCGTGCAATTTGATTGGTTTAATTTCTCAACTGTCATTTTGGTGCGGAATTCAAACTGCCAATGTTACCTACTAATCTTTGCTCACAATGAGCTTTGAGAAAATAAGTGAAAGTTAGTATGGTTCCAGACTACATAGTGCATTGTAGGATGTGTGAATGCGTGAATGCATCATTGACGTGAACTTACTTTAATTTCCCGAATTACGGACATATATTACATTGAATTTAAAAAATCTTTCGTCAATGTGTGAATCTTTAGTTGACTGGTTGACTATATAGACTCTATCCAATAAAATATCGAAATAAGTTTTACTGAAATTAAGGTAGCTAAAGGTGTTATAAGATTCAAGGCCTAAACAAATTCATTTGCCATGGATGCAGAAGATTACCAAAAAACATTGATGCAGAATATATTGATTTTAATTTATCCATAGATCATTTCCCGTGACGTTTATTGTTATTGAATGCCTCGCTTATTCAAAACATAAAAAGTCATTAAATCAAAAATAATTTTGGCAGTTAAGACAAATTGCCTGCCAGAAATGCCTGCCATTTGTAAGGCATAAGATACACACTTTTTATGAGTTTTAGAAGTCATTAACAAATATGAAAAGATGAAAGAATGGTAAATGCCTTTGAGAATTGAAATTAGCTTTTAGAGTTGTAAACAGAGCCATAAGTAAGATATAAACAAACGAAATCATCTATATATTCCTTCTTTGTAAATGAACGAACGACATACAAATGATAGAAAACAAACTTACCTTGATGCACGAAAACATCCGTGTTACGGTTGTAAAATTATAATGACATTTTGCATCGTCAAAAGTGCGTTTAAATAAATTTTCTATTGGATAAAATCGATCACGTGATGTAAATATTTCCAAAATTTGGTTAGAAAAAGTGCATTTTCCTATAGGCAGTCTCATATAAAGAATTTTTTGGATTATATTTTTCTGTTCTATAAACATATCTTGTCTTGTATGAGGCAAATTTCATGCAATTTTCATTTGTGAGATATCACAGTTCAAAACACACATATATTTTTCAGACAAAAGCTTTTTAGGAGCGTTTTTTAAATCTAAATCAAGCATAAGTGGTATCAGGCCAATCCGTATTCAAAGCGATCGGTACCTTTAATTGTTTAATCTTTTGTGATTTATTTTGAATTTTTGTCACCTGCAGTAAATTTTCTATCAATTCAGTGGATGTCAAAATGCAAAAGTCGATGAGCTAAAAGTATACCACACGCACGGCTTTTCAATAGAGTGTTGATTTCAATATTAAGGACAATGGTTGCTCTCCTGGGAGCAAAAGGCCTTCTAGAGGTAGTTGGTTATCTATTCTTTGCCATGGAAAGTCATGTGATATACTTTTCAACCAATAAGATTCAATTATTGCGAGGGGAAAACAAACACTATGGTTTAACTCACTAAAGGATTTTGTTTACTGATTACACATAATTAATCTTTAGTAAGTGTTCTGTTTTCCCCATTTGTGACGTCATGCCGTGGCAAAGAATTATTTTTACGTCGTTGAGCTGTCTTTGGCGTCGTTAAGCCACGTTAAGCCATTTGGCAAGCCAAAAAATGGATACAATAGAATAGTGGAAGCAATTATAAATACCAATAATTGTAAATCTTTTAACTTCACGGTGGTAAAAAGTAGCTGTATTTTGCCCACATAGACTAAGCCTGTGACGTCACACAGCGAATTATGTTTAGGTTTACAGAGCCTTGTAGAATCATCAAAATGCCTTCAAACTTGGTAAGTAAATTCAAAATAATAAAAGAAAAATTTTTGTCTTGAAAATTTTTAAATTTCCCGATTTCCCGATTTTCAAAAGCGGGAAACCCTCATTTTTACCCCCGTCTTTGGTAAAAAATCAGACCTAGCGGAAAATTAAAGGCCCTAATTCAGTAAGTCTCAAGATAGAAAATTTCCTTTTAACCATAACTTCCTTCATGTCAGTTTTCAGCTTTTAAGTATATCGCGAACATACAGTTTAAACTCTGCAATTCGTTTTTTTACCATATAAGGTCATACCTTTAATTCTAAATTTCTTGAGTTAAACAAAAGCTGAAATTAAAAGTGACCCCATTTTTAAGCACTACTCGTCAAGATCTATCGTTTGGAAATGTTGCTTTAAGCATGATACCAACTTCAAATTTTTGTTTAAATTTTGATGACGTATTTTTCGGTCACGTGATAACTTTTTTTTCAAAAAATTTTTTGATTTTTTTTGGAAAATAGTTTGAAAAATATTTAGGGCAAAAAAAATTATTCTAAGGCTATAAGAATGATAAAGAACAGGATAATGGATTTAAGTCATTAAGTAAGTGGTAATAAAAAAGCCTATTTTGACCACCGTGCTTTCTTTATATTCAAATAGACGCAAAGAAATCAAAATGTTTATTGGAAAAGTTCATCAAGCAATGCAGCGATGTTGACAGTGGTTGCGTTTTCGTCAAAACAGTTCTCTATGGTCAACCTTACAAGAGGCTGGTGTGTGGGAAACGTCATCAAAAGTGTGTTGCCTGTCTCGCTATAGAAGTTGAAGGTGATTGCTTCCAATCTTGCTTGGAGAAAATCAAATTTTTGTAAATTTAATTATGGGGCTTCATTTTTTTTTTCATTCTTCTTTAAATTCCTTTGGCTTTGTAGATTTCTTGAGTTATAATAATAAAAGTGAAACATATGTTATTGTTAATAAGCTAATTCTCTCAGGTTAAAGAATCCGCTTATTCGGGTTCTTAAAGAATTGTAGTCTGTATACGTGAGTTACAATAAAAGATATCTTCTTGGTAAAACGAACTAATAAAATAATCTTACGATGTATCTTGCAACGAGATGCTGACCAGAGTTCACCAATGTCGAAGTATAGCGGTAGTACGAAGGTCTGTAGTAGCACGAAGATGATCTTCATTCTCGGCGATTCGCTTTTATAGACTTTGACTTAGACTTCCTTTAAGGTGTTTTGGAGTGTTTAATATTTGATGTGTCCAGCATGCTCTGATTGTGTTCCTTTTGGAGTTGGTACTTGGTGAATGAAATTTAGGTAGTGAATAATTAATGGCTTGGTGACGTTTCCGTGTTTCGGTGGACTTCTTGGGTCTATAAGCCATGCTGAACGTGTGATGAAATTAAGCCTCAATTTGCGTAAATTGGACTGGATGATAGTAGTTGCTTGCGTCATTCTCGGTTGTTATTAGGGAAGTCTAGATACTTGGTCACGAATCACCGATGTCAATAGATGTTTGCGTAATGTTCAAAGTTGTTTATTTGGGAAGTTAAAGATCTCTGGTCACGAATCTCTGAAAACTGTTCCATATCATTATGTACCCTTTTAAAATCATGTACGTCGAATTGTTACGTTCACATTTTGTTAAAAGATAATTGCCCCGCAGGGGCTTTTGTTGCTTCACGTAGCGGAGTTGCTCGCCAGAAAAAAGTTCATGTTTTCTTCCGATCTTGAACTTTGGACTTTGATGATGATTATATAACTTTCACGTTTTAAGCACGTGTACACACATCTCTTTTTCTTGTTATCTTTTTATTCTTTGACATAATGCAATAAAGTCCAATAAAAAAAAGAAGACTTTTTTTAATCATATGGTAATTACAGCTTTAATTACATTCGATAATTTGGGA
This sequence comes from Clytia hemisphaerica, assembly GCF_902728285.1. Classification (NCBI taxonomy): domain Eukaryota; kingdom Metazoa; phylum Cnidaria; class Hydrozoa; order Leptothecata; family Clytiidae; genus Clytia; species Clytia hemisphaerica. The sequence continues at coordinate 42,775 of NW_027103849.1, read as the reverse complement.
GTTGAATTATCCATAATGCACAAATTTGATATTCTCAAAGGTAAAAAGAGTATAAAATTTCTTGCTTGACTTTGTTGTTACTTGATTCCTTTGAATGTTATCTAAAGGACGAAATAAAATAAAACATATAGTTTTATGCTATGGATGCATTGCTTTTCTTTACCTTGAAAAATCATTAATGTTTCTATAAAGTTATTTTTCGTTTCGCAAATCTGATAAGTATTAATCTAAAATAAGGGGCACTTTTAAGCGTCAGTTATTTCTAGTTTTAACATAGTTTGTGTGTCTGGTGATATGTGTCCGCAGAACTTTTCCTTCTAGTTCTATATGTAAAGAAAGAACATTTTTACCAACTTTAACCCCATTTGGTACAATTTCCGGCGGGTATTGGATTTTTGATTTTTTCAAATAATTGTCACTTTTGGTTACAAAAGCCGTTACCGGCAGATGTTTAAGGTTTTAAATTTATTCTGGTTTATTCGTTAGCATAAAACACTAGGGATTTTCAAATTGAATTTAATTGAAAAAAATTGATGATATTCTTATCCATACTTTTCATATTTTCAATATAGCTGAAATATTAGAAGGGTATTTTTAAGTTTTTATCACCTTTCATGTTTATTTTTCAGTAACAATGAGACAATAATGTAGATCTCAAAACAAAACTACCGTAGGTTCCCTTTAGAGAATCATTACCACGACCCCTACGATTTCACCAAACCCAGTCAGTTTGACAGATTTGAGGTTTTGGTACCCACTGGGTACTCAGAGCGAGACAGGGGTGTTTCCTTTAGAGGGAAATTGAAACTTTTGTAGATGAAAAAAATATTTTAATGATGAACCAATGGAACCGATCCAATTAAGCGAGTGCAATTGTTTGAGGTATGTGCCTGCTATTTATAGTAAATTAGTGAAACAACATATTTAATTGGTTTGAAAATTGTACACATGTATTTCTGTTTTATTAGAATGAACTTTATAAAAACATCGAGCCTGAGATTTGGTGGATTTTTTTCCAAAAACTATGAAGGACACACAGTTTGAGCATGGGAATTTTCCTAATAAAAGCTTAGACCAAGGCATCTATTTGAGGATGGGAGGAGTAGGAAATTTAAGAAAATGTGGAACAAAGTTAAGAACAAAGAAAAGAATCCGAGCATCAATCAAAACTTTGATGTTCTAATAAAATGAAACGTGCAAAAGGTATCTATAGGGGGGGGGCTTCCGAGAATCCGGTATTGACCGGTATTCCGGTATTGGACGAAAAAATGACTGGTATTCCGGTATTGAAAGGCCAAATTTCCGGTATTCCGGTACTCGTTGGGACATTTTGGCCGGTATTTGAGAATTTTTTGACCGGTACGTCGGTATTTCATGAAAAAATTACCGGTATTCCGGTATTTCGTACCCTCGGAAGGCCCCCACTCTATAATCAAGACAGGAAAAAAACAGAAAATCTTTCGAAACTTTAAACAGTTACCTTATCTTTTTAATACGTAGTTAAATACTGCAATTATAATCGGTTAAATTAGAGAAATTTTAACAGATATTGATAAGTGAAAAAATCATATCTCTTAATAACTTTGGACATAAAGCTTTGTTAGTGCATCACGAAAAGAAAAGTAGAGATATGCAGTCCGTTTTCCAGATCATGTCCAAAATTGAGAAAACAATAATCTGGAGCTTGACATGCATTTTTAGTTTGTATTCGTTTTACGTTGCATACACTCTGAGACAAACATACGGAAAGACTGCATCACCTTCATCAGCTGATGGGGACTATGAATACAATGCTTGGAGAAAATCTGTTGTCAGTTTGACTGCTATGAATGTGGTCTATTTAGCGAGCTGTTACTCTGTGCGAAATAACTTGCCAGGCCGTTACCACAAACCTTGTCGGCTTGCGATGGGTTTGGTCATGTTGTCTAGTATACTTTCTGTGAATGCAATGGTGCTGATGGTGGCGTATATGGGTGTGTTCTTTGTTCTGGTGGCGGCAAGTAGAAGCAAGGTTGTGGTTTGGTTGGCTATTCTCTTCTCCATTCACGCTACACAAAGCAGAAGGATGATGAATGTCCCCTTCGATTTTTTTGGCGTAGAAAGACAATATGAAACCGTTTGTCGACTCTGTTTATTTATAGCGTACCTGAAATGCTTGGATTTTGGTTGCGATGTTGTGTACAAGACCTCACCTCAAGCCTATAAGAATAATGAAATTTCAAAATCTGGTGAAACAAAAGATGTTAAAGTTGATGACGAAGACATACTGCAGAAACTGTTGGACTTTTTGGATTACATCTTTTACGTGCCTTTGTTTTTCCACGGCCCCGTTTTCACGATGAAGGATTTCACGTATGGAGACAAACACAGAGCAAGTATCAACAAAATCGAAGTTTTGAAAGACGCTTTTACTTGTGTAGTGTACACCTTTTTCATGGATCAAGTTATCTTCAAATATACTTCAACAACCATCACAAAAAAATATCCCGGTTTTCTCCATGATTTAAGCGGCTTTGATTCCATGCTGTTGGCTTCCTATCACGTTCAAATTTTTTGCGTGATCTATGTGATTTTCTATCGGTTCGGCGGTCTTTTTACTAAACTTGACGGCCATGTTCCACCCGGTACACCAAAATGTGCTCACATGATGTTGACCTTTACTAACATGTGGCGGACTTTCGATCAAGGCTTGTACAAAATTTTGCAAAAGAACATTTATTTCCCGATGGGCGGATCAAGAAGGGGACTACCAATGCAATTGTTATCTTCTTTCTTTTGTTTTGTCTTCGTGGCGTACTGGCATGGCGGACAACGGGCGAATCACATCGTATGGGGCTTGTTGAATTGGTTGGGCATCATCATTGAAGCCATCGGCAGATTTGTTATGCAGCGTTACGCATCCAAGGATTTTATGAGAAACAACTTAGTGCTCTCTGTCTTACACTGATTGGCATCACTCTCATTTTCTCAAACCTTGTTTATCTCGTTGATATCCGACCGACTGAAATCTTGCTGAGAAATATTTTCAAGACTTGGAGTGGATTATTTTCTGTTTTTGGATTATTTTTTCTCGGAAGTCATATGCATCTAGATGTTGAAGAAATAATGTATTCAAAATAAATGCTTTTGATCACACATTCATTTATATTTGAAATACTTTCAACCGCCGTCAAGATGACATTTATTTTTTGTCTAACAGAGTTCCGGGGTCCACTCATATGGTCCGACCTACGATATCTGCAACCCTTAAGGGTAGGTTTTTCAAGGCTCTGACAAAATCCAGGTGCACTGTAAGGGTAGGAAATTTGAAAAAATGATTAAATTTTTTGCTAAGACCGGGGTAAAATGCACTGTAAAAGTCCGAATTTGAAGGTCCAATTGTTGGCTGCACATATCGTCGTTTTAAAATCGAGTAACCCCCCCCAGAGTCTAAAAGAAAGTCCTCTTAGAAGATTTTTACTCAGTTGTGATAGGAGAAGAAAACGAACATTGCTCTATTGCCTTCCGTTACCTTTAATGGGGACCATTTTTCAAACTGACCGTTATGCAGAATTCACTCCTCGCAGAATTAGTAGTTCTTCTAAGTTTTCAGAATGAAATTTTTTTCTCAATTTTCTGATGTTTTGCAACTCACAAACTCGTTCCCAGTGCTTTTTATTTTATACAAAAAAGGACTGAGTGGGAAGCAGTGTGTGGTTTTTTGAATTTTATATTTTTAATCAAAGTATCAGAATTTTACTAGTGCGTCAATTTATTAAATTAATTAATTTTCACAATTTTATGACTGTACGATGGTAAATTTAAATACAAAGCTATTGTTGCAAAAACATTAATGAATTTCCTTCCAAATCATGAATATACAATTTATCAACGTCTGCACCCCCCAGAACGCATGCGCTTCCCAGAATTTTTAGGTACGGTGAAAATCAAGTATCTTGTTTCCATCAGACACGGAACGTTGTTTTAACGTGCAAACAATAATGTATCTGTTGGGTTAATTTTATGATTGTAAGTGATTGTTAAATCTCCTTATCACCACTTGGCCCCCCGTCACCGAGAGGGGGGGGGGCAGGTTATGTCCCCCTCACTTCTTTGCTAAGAATATTTGGTTAAAAACAAGTTAATATGATTTTTCTATTAAATTTATCTTTTAAGTTCTATCAAAATGTAAGCTAAAATGGCAGATTTTTACTATCCTTTAAAATGTTAAAATTTTCCCCAACATTATTGGCAACATTATTGCCCCGCAGGGGCTTTTGTTGCTTCACGAAGCGGAGATGCTCGCCAGAAAAATCTTGTTGTTGATGTTTTTCCCGATCTTGAACTTTCTTGAGCGTTTTTTTAATCATATGGTAATTACAGCTTTAATTAGCATTGGATAATTTGGGAGTTGAATTATTATTATCCATACTGCGCAAAATTGATATCCTCAAAGGTAAAGTAAAGACTATAAAATTTGTTGCTTGACTATTGAATGTTAAAATAAAATGTTTAATGCCATAAGATTCATTGCTTTTCTTTTCCTTGAAAAATCATTGATGTTTCTCTACAGTTGTTTCTCGTTTGTTTCATGAATTTGATAAGTTTTAATAATGTCAAAGACTGCAAGGGGCACTTTTAAGCGCCAGTTATTTCTAGTTTAAAATTTTCATCTGCCCCCTCCCCCACTTTTAATTTCGAGCCGGGGCTCGTGTATCAGAAATTGTTCTTTTGACATATTCTCATAATCTTAATCACGGTAAGTGATCTATCGCACGTGTGGCCCTTCAGGGTAGGTTTTTCAAATCTCCAGACAAGTTCTGACAAAGTATAAGCGTGCACTGTAAGGGGAGAAAAGTTGAGAGAAAATTTGGAAAATCTTTGCTTAACCCTATTCACCCTGGGTCGGCCGGTAGCCAAAATTCCTGGATCGCGCAGTGACACCGCGAAGCTCCTAACTCAAGAACGGTTAATGGTATTGAGCTGAAATTTTCTATGCTGTTTCCTCATCCTAAATTGAACCATTTGAAGCAAAACAATCATCGAATAGTTCAGAATATAAGCATAAATCAATCAAGCACTCATTGCGGCTTGGCGAAAAAGCCGGTTTTGTATGTGTCACAAAAAAGCGCGCGCAGGACCGAAAAAAGTTTTTTTTTGGAAAAAAACTGTTTGTTTGCCTTGTACTTGGTTCAAATCTTCTTTTCCATTCACTTTTTTCATTTTGAATTCAAAATTTGAATCTCAAATTAATTTTAGTCGATACCCGAAACTTTTTCATGAAAAATTGTAAACCGGTCCATGCTACGTAAACAAAAAAATTTCCAAAATTGCTTTTTTTACTCCCAAATGGTTAAACAAGTTAATTAATGACAAAATTGAATAACAAAAATTAGCAAAAAAAGCAAAAATAACTTTTTACAGCTTCACGACTCCGAAATAGCCCGCGAAAGATTTTTGACACATAGACCGCCTGCGATAACCGTTTTCTTCACCAAAAAGTCTCAATTGGGGTTCTCTGCTTCCTTTTACAGCTTCTAAAGATATTTCATGTGATTTAGCATGTGTTTTTGTGCAAGAAAAAGCAAAAAGTAGGCTAAAATATAAGCAAAAGCGGGAAAAGCGAAAAATGGGTAAAATCTGAGTCTCCGACGGGCCGCGACAAACTATTGAAATAATGGTGGACCGATACTTTTTTTTTCTCCGGAAACTGTTTCTAAATAGATAAAAAATAAAAGTCAGGCGGTTTCAAAGAAATCGGTTTGCCGGAAAAGAAATGCCGGCTTTTTTCAAGCCGTCGCGCTTTGAAAACCCGAAACAGAGTGAATAGGGTTAAGCTGGGAAGATATGGCCGAAAAATGCACTCTAAGGGTCGACTTTTCAGCAAATTTTGCGATTTTGAAAGCCCAATTTCTGTCCACCGAACGTACAGTAGTTTGAGATTGAGTGCCCCCATCTCAGGCATATACTGTACTCAGTGGAATACCGCGGCTAAATATAATCAGGGAAAAGTTCTACTCTAACCACACTAAACTTTTGAGGACAATGATATTAGATGTGATTGTCATTACCGATCATTCAAAACAATTATCTTGGTGCAGATATATGTGGTGTGTTATTGAGGTACTGTAATTTTTCTAATCTACAAATGCGACCTCTAAAATTATTTTGCTTTGCTCATTCCAACTCAACTTATCCAACTTATTATCATTCAAATCAATTAGCCAACTGATTGTGGTAATGAGGCGACATAAATTACTGTTTATCTGAGCAAATCGTTTGTAAAATGAGACCAACTATTTAATGATATAGATCGAAGTTGAACAGCTGTAATACAAAATTCGAAATGATTAAAATGGCCGATGTTGTTCTTTGAAATTACTTTAAGGTAGAAAGATAATGACCTATAATCACGCTCCTACATATTTTTTACTTTTTTTTTTAAATAAAAAAACAGAGTGAAAATGTCCCTGTTGCCATAAAATATTGAAAATAATAGAAACTACAGCCCTGTCAATGTATCTTTTCTATTTCAAAAAAAAATAAAATAGAACGGAGTTCAATTCTGATTGCAAAAATAAAATCTCTAATTAAAATCAAATCTAATCGTTTCTTACATATACAGCAATAATGTTTTACGTGCATAAAATTCTGGAAAAATTTGACGGTGCTTCTCCAAATAAAATTCCGAATTAAAAGAAAAGAAAAAAATATATACACAGTTTAATTCATGTATTCGAACTCCAACCTCCGACGAAAGGTTGTAGACTTTTGCGAAATTAGCAGAAAATTAGCGATAACACAGTAAACTTTTCCCTTTAACCCCGCGCGTTTGCTTTTGAAAGTGGTTTGTTTACATCTGGTAGCAATAGCTGACCTTATTTACATCAACTTTGAAGAAAAGAGCTTATTTCTAAAAGTCTCCGGACCTTTCGTCCAGCATTGTCTTATAACTCGAAAACTCTTGAATACAATTCAAAAAAATCTTCGTTCCCGTCCGACTTAATCAAACTTCGATAATTCAAAAACTCATGCTTGGGAAATTGAATTTACATGAGTTGGTTCGTTCCCAAATCTCTGGCAAAATAAAAGAATTTCTACTGAAATCTTTCAAACGCCAATATCTCTGTGTAAAATAATGATTTAAAGATCTGATATCAGACTTTCACCAACACCTCTGATGAGGGAGGTTGTAATGGACATTTGAATCTTGAATTTCTTGAAATTATCTTTGGTTAGCTCTGGTAAAAGATTAGAGAGCGCCGGAAGCGGGCATGCTTTGTTTTTGTTATATGCTGATGACGTCATCAAGTAGTGTCTAAAACAATGAAGATATATGATATTGAGTAAACGGAAATATAATTGATAAAGTTAAAACACTGTTGAAAATTTGTTATAATTGACAACATCTAGTTCCAAATGAAATGAAGGAGAAAAGAACTCTAATATATTTAAATCTATGTTCAGCAAAAGCTTTGGAACTCTTACAGAAATGTAGATATACTAAAAAGTAGTAGATTGATCGAAACGCCTTGCACTTGAGCCCCTAGTCTGCGAGTCCAATGGTTCAAAACATGTAAAATTGTTGCAAATGTGAAATGATGATGAGATAAACTAAAGAGCTCCAATACTTTTAATCAGACTTGTAATTCTCATTGAAAAGTAAATACTAAAAAGTAGTATATATTAATACCAACCCCCCTGGATATCCGTGGCTAAAATTTCGAACCATACCTAGATATCCTTTGTCTTCAGATTCTTACCCCTTTGGATATCCTAGGATATTGAAAATTTCGGACCCCCCTGGATATGATATCCTCAACAGGGAGGATCATATAGACTTTTTCTGGAAAACCCCAAGGGAAGAAGGATGCTTACTTGAGTTGAGGTCGTCCAGGAACACCGGTTGGATAAGTGAAGCCTTTCTCTAGTTGAGATAACTTGTCGTTCACCATTCGCAAGAAAATTGGTCTAAAATGGTAAATAATTACAATTATCTCAACGGTGTCCCAAAAATTAAGTTGCCATGATTTTACTGTGGGTTCCCTTGATACTCTAATTCTTTCCCCGGTGAAAAATCAGCATAGAAAATCGTTCCCACTGAAAAAGCTCGTTCTCATTCAAAAGCAAGTCCCCCTATGTATAGATTGACTTAGAATGTGTTATTGACTCTTTGCGTCTTTATTTATTCCCACCGAAATATCCCCACTGGGAAGTAATCTCTGACATAAAATTGTCATATCAACAGGGGCTGATCATGGGACTTCTTCTCTTAGTAACCAATCTACGACCAGCAGGAGTATATAAACACCTTGAATTGACAAAGATCAAATTGTCTTGTGTACCAAGTTTATCTTGGCACATCTGCTCGCTGAGCTTTACTAAGCTCTAATATTGTCTGAAGATAGACTATCACATTTTTTAAAAGGACTCTTCTCTATTACATTAACCCGCTAATTGATTACTACATTGATCACGGGTCGGAAAATATGAGCGAACAATAAAGAATAAGGAGGCGAAAGTAAACTAAAAACATGCTTTACTCGTTCTCTTTTCTTCGTCTTTTTTAACTTTATCTCGGATGAAGTCAGTAAATTTGGTGACAGCTCTTGAAAAGCTGGAGATTCCATCGTCCAAGGGTTGGAACACTAAAATGGTGAAATGAGTGACTTATCCCGGATGAACAGCAGGTTTGGAATGTCATTGATTGTCATGAAGTGTCTCCAAATGTTTACGCAGCAAATCACCCCGCAAATCACTTAGTCTAGGACCCAAACTACTTTTTACTAAATTCTCTTTAAAAGTTGTTGATTCATCGAGGCAAGAATACTTCACAATCATAAGAGGTAGTCTGGATCCATACTACTTAATTTTACAAAGATCATATTACATAAGGGAAAAATAGTATGCATGGTAACTTTGAGCAATTTGAATTTACGACCGAAATGACCAGTTACAATATTGAACCAATTAAAACGCTTGATACAGGGCATAATTTATGCATTGCCATTTCTTCAAGATCTTGAAGAAAAGTCAATCAATGAGACCCGTCTACTTCCGAATCGAGTTTGAAGAAAACGGCGGCTTCAATCTACAAATTATAGGATGATAAACATGAATTTTAACCTTTTAAGATTATATCTGGTACATGATTTTACCGACTGTTTTCTTTTAACGCCCCCTCATAGATGATAAAAATTAAGTTTCTAGAACAATATCAGGACTTAAAAGCCACGTATTGAGGTTGTGAACCTGTCAAGTTGTGACTGAACACAAGTTTTCCGTAGTAAAGTCTCTTAAACGACCTTGGAGAACCACGGACTTGTGAATTTAAATGGACGTTCAACGTCTTTTGTTAAATGTTTGTTTCTTTCAACCATCCGTATTGGTATTAAGTATGGGTCATAAAAAGAAACAATGAAATTAAACGAGATGTCACTTGGGATTAATTTGTTCAGAACTGCAAAATTAACGTCAAAAATCTCAACTGTTCTATATTTTATAGATGATTGCAATACTCCATGAGGTTATTAACTGAGACAATTTTTCCGACATTAAGTAGAAAATCCGACTGAAAAGTTTGAAAGTTTAACCTCAAAGCGCAGATCATTTTCTGAGAGTGCAGAATTCTAACGTTCATTACTTTATAATGCAATCTTTAAACTTCAACAAGTATATTTTTGCCCCGCAGGGGCTTTTGTTGCTTCACGAAGCGGAGATGCTCGCCAGAAAAATCTTGTTGATGTGTTTCCCGATCTTGAACTTTGGACTTTAATGTATCTCGTTCCAACGTTTTTTTGTATATTTTTTTATTCTTTTACATTATGCAATAAGACGTTTTTTAAACCCTATGGTAATTACAGCTTTAATTACATTGGATAATTATTATTCATACTGCGCAAATTTCATATTCTCAAAGGTAAAGACTATACAATTTGTTGCTTGACTTTGTTGTTACTTGATTCTTTTGAATGTTATCTAATAAAGGACGATATCAAATAAAATATATAGTTTAATGCCATGGATGCATTGCTTTTCTTTTCCTTGAAAAATCATTGATGTTTCTATACAGTTATTTCTCGTTTGTTTCATGAATCTGATAAGTATTATTAGTCAAAGACTGCAGAGGGGCACTTTTAAGCGTCAGTTATTTCTAGTTTTAAACAACAAAAAATTCATTGGCCCAGCGCTTAGCGTACGGGCCTTTCATTAGCACCGTGCCGTGTCTGTTTGCTTGTAACCCATCTTACTAGCCGAAGTCGTGTTTTGAATTTACAGGCTTCTTACAGGCTAAATATACTACGCATGCGTGTACGTATTTTGCGACTTTATCACTTTAAAAAAAAATGAAGTCAGGCAGAAACATTTTGAAAATTGGTGGATTTTATACTTTAATCGGATTAATTTTCGCGAGATTAAATTTTGCGGTTTCGCGACTTTTGCCCTTTTCGCGAAATTAAAACTCGCGAAAACGCGTGGGTTCGTCGATTCGCGAAATTAAATCCACGCGAAATTTTTGAAACTACCATTTTTGCAAAAAAAGTTGTCAAAACCATGTAATTTTGGTAAAATATGTCCATTTTTTGGGTCATTCGCGAAATTAAATCCACGCGAAATTTCTGAAACTCTTGACTCGCGAAATTAAATCCAAAAAATTTCGCGACTTTTTTGGCTCGCGAAACTTAATCTCGCGAAATTTAATCCGAATAAAGTAGTTGTCAGTTGTTTTGCTTATTTATCCTGCTTATAAATACAAAGTTGAAACTATTTTGTGGATCATTCAATATTGGCAATTGGCTGCTATCATTTAGTAAAACCTTATGATTTATTTTCAGTCTTTTTGTCTTTGTTGTTTTTATGTATATACAGTGCAGTATCACATTTTTATACAACGACTTTAAAAATAGTTTTTCAGCTATAAGTAATAAGGTTCTTCTTGAAAGCTGAAAGCATGGCTACCACTCCAATGCCAGCTTTTATACTTTTTACTTTACATACTTCAGACTATTCTTCAAGACATTTTGACACCTGGCTACGGTAACAATTATGATTTTTTTCAATGAAATGTTTTTGCTTTTTGTTTTGAAGCAAATAATTTCTTTCATGGGTTGGTTTGGTCGGTTAGCTAGGTATTTTCCCCCCTATGGACACCAAAGTGATTTACGGTGGGAATACAATATAAACACGTTTTATATGTCCCAGATGTTGTCAATCGAACGAAAATTTCAATCAAACGAAAATTTCAATCGAACACAATCGAAAGATTGCGATTCGATTGCCGAACGCAATTGAATATCAATTGAATCTGAAATTCTTGGTAAAATTCGATTGATTCGATTGATATTCGATTGCGTTCGATTAAATGTTTGGTTCGGTTTACGACGTTCAATTGAATTCGATTGACATTGGATCGAGTTTTGGTTTAGCTACTTGTCTTTCAGCCTGCACCTTCCACACCACCTCCACCTTTTCTGCCTTATGCATGTCCGCTCTACGCTGTGTACAACGGAAAGATAAAAATAACCCGGAATTTGAAAACAAGCGTGACGAAGGAATGAACAACCACAACAATTGCCTTGTAAAATCTTTGACGGTCGATTAGCTTGGCTGTTTGAACGTTCTCGTTTACATCTCTACGTTGTTGTTCCCCGATTTATTGCGCTTAACGTAACCTCACTATTGATGTCTAATGAGCCTATCAAATTTGACCGAATCAACCCGAATTAATCGAATGTTGAACGAGGAGTCAATCAAGGTAGTTGAATCAATCGAATGCAAGAGCCAATCTAACGTGATCGAATCAATCGAATTCAGGCAGTAATCGAACACAATCGAATCAATTAAGAAAATCGTGGTAATATCGTCAGATTGTCTAATCCTGACCATCCCTTTCTAATCATGACCTACTTCTAATTTACAGAAAATATTCTCTTTAATTTAAAAACTTAATTAAATAGTACAAAGAAGAACTAATCTACTGGTCCAATATAAAATACCATCTTAATTTGGAAAAATTGTTTCTTTTAGAGGTAGGTCAGGATTAGACAACCTGACGGTATTCAATTGGTATTCAATTGCGTTCGACAATCGAATTTCAATCATTCAATTGCGTTCAATTGATTCGGCGTTTGATTGACATTGTCAGGGTATGTGCGTCGGCATGGTCCTGTGAAGATGGGTCCTACTACAGTGTTTTTTTCTAACCCTTTAATCCCACCGTACACCAAACAAAAAATTATATATTTACCTTAATTTTGCGGTTGAGGTCATTAAAGAATTTGTGGGAACTTAATTTTGCGGGTGAGCATTAGAATATAATTTTTTGCTGGAAAATGAATGTGTTTAAAAATTGTGCGGCATTTAATTTTGCGGTTGACACCCAAAAAACCGCAAAATTAAATTCCGCGAAAATTTCTTCCCTTAAGGTAATCAGATTTGATTAAGTTCGATTAGCACATTAGGTTCAATTTTAAGTTCTTTAATTTAAATCGCACTGTAAAATCTCAAATACAGCAATAGTTTATATATAATTTATTGAACTCCAATATTGCAAAAAAATGTGAGAATTTGATTACCAAACTTTAATCGACCAACAAAGTTCAATTAAGTTCAACAACGTTCAACTAAAAAAAACGTTTGATTAGTTTGATTAATACTCTGGGGAGGATAAGGATGCAGATGAATACTGGATTCTTCCAACATTTTTCTCGTGCACCTAAAATTAATTGCCCCGCAGGGGCTTTTGTTGCTTCACGTAGCGGAGCTGCTCGCCAGAAAAAAGTTCATGTTTTCTTCCGATCGAAAAAAAGGACGCAAAATATAGCGCATTTGTTGCTTCTTTTTTTTAATCTTTGCAAATTCGTAGCATCAATGGACAGTCTCACGAAGATTTGATAAAGGATAATTTGATTACGTTATGTTTTAAGTATGTGTACCCACTGTTTGGCTAAAAGACATGCATCCAAGGGAGGAAAATGGCAAGATGGATGGTAGACAAAAGACAATGTGGTCAATGTATCAGTATTATAGTATTTGTTGCTGTATTTTTTTAGGTTTTTCAAAGTTAAAATGGAGGGTAGTGTTTTAAAATAAGTCTGTGTACTGTCATTATGCACCAATAAAACATATGTGCATTTGATTCTAAGATATTACAGTGAGAATGATTATTTGCTTTGTTTTGATTATTGCTATTATTGAATGAAGGAAAGGTGAAACTTTGATCGGATTGTGATGCTTCAAGATCTTCCAAAATTGTAACACACAGGTATATTTTTAGTGATTTGATGATGTCTACTGTTTTTAAAGGTTCTTATTTAGGAGTCGGATTTAGTTTCATTGATTACATACGTTAAACCAGGCCAGGCTTTATTTTAATCGAACTAAGGCAGCCATCGAAAAATAGTTATAGTTTTTCAGTTGTTAAACTTTGTCGACCTCAATACACCTTTCCTGTAACTTTTTAAACGCGTGTGTTTACCTCCAGTTTATTTTTCACACAACGGTGGAGCACACGTGTTTTCCGGCAAAATCTGAATTATGGGAAAGGTGTATCGAACTTTGTCGGCCGATTAAATTTCAATTGTACGACGGTTCATCGAACATTTAAAAAAAATCATAAAATTGTGAGAATTCGATTAAGTTTGATTTAGTACATTTAGATTAAATTGGATTAGTACGTGCAATTAGTACAAGGAGAGTTCGACACTAAATAATTGGACCAAAATATTTAAAGTTCGATTATCATTACCAAACTTTAATTGGTTGACAAAGTTCGATTAACCCTATTGACTCCACTTAGCAAAACACAGCGCACGCAGCGGCTTGAAAACAAGCCGGTAAATCTTTTCCGGCAAACCGTTTTCTTTGAGACCGCTTGACTTTTATTTTTTATCTATTTAGAAGCGGGTTCCAGAGAAAAAATAAGTATCGGTCCACCATAACCGCTTATTTCTATATTTTGTCGCGGGCAATCGGAGAGGCAGATTTTTACTAATTTTTTGCTTTTCGACTTTTGCTTACATTTTAGCCTACTTTTGCTTTTTCTTGCACAAAAACACGTGCTAAATCACATGAACTATCTTTAGAAGCTGTAGAGGGAAGTAGAGAACCCCAATTGAGACTTTTTGGTGAAGAAAACGGTTATCGCAGGCGGTCTATATTTCAAAAATCTTTTGCTGGCTATTTCAGAGTTGTGAAGCTGTAAAAAGTAAATTTTTGCATTTTTTGGCTGATTTTACATTCCATTTTGTCAGTAATGAACTTGTTTAACCATTTGGGAGTAAAAAAAACAATTTTGGAATAATCGACAAAGGAATTCTGTCTAATAAGACAGTCTGGGTTAAAATATTATAATGATTGTATTATCAATATTATATAGCTAATTGATGACCAATTGATTTTCAGGATTTTTATGACTCTTGATTACAATAATAGATTATATACCTTTTGAAATAATTGTGTTTGTATCACCACAAATAAGGTGAATTTTGAGTTAGAAAGGATAGTTTTAATGCATATTTTCAGGATTTTAAATGGAAATATCTCCGTCATGGCAGTCATATCAACTTCATAAAGAATAGCTTTGAAGGAGAAATTTTAACAGTCTTTATAAATTTGGTGTCTTCTATACTTAATATATTACTTATAGTTAGCTTAATATATTACTTATTATTAGCTTATACTTAATATAATATATATACTAAATATATTCGAAGAGGTAGACCAGCGAAGTCACTTCTCGTCCAAGTAACTGAGAATGAAAATACCTCAATAGACCAATTGTGTAATATATCTTTAGGCAAGAAACTTGGGAGACCGACATAGAGCCTTTTCCTCCACAGGATCTGGCTCCATGTCCAATCCTTTTCTAGGAATAGATTTCGATTGTAGAATTTATATATATATATATACAGGCTAAAATGATAAAAACCATGAAAAACTAATCATCTTAATAGTCAGGTTGGGATAATTATTTTTTTAGGGTGGATAATTTATTACATATGCTACTTTTTAGTTTAGCTTTAAAATTTTTTACTTCTTACTCAAGTAAGTAATGATTGTTCTCACTTTAGCCTGTATGATTGAGTACCAGAGTATGAAAGAGGCTTTATAAATAAGGACTTCATTTGAAATTCCTCCTTCATGGAGTGAGTATGTGGCAAATAAAATGAAATGCTATTTTTCATGAAGTTGATCTGATTGCATGGAATCTTTGTTTTCAATAAAATGTGGAGGTTTTTCTCAGGAGCATGGGAGACATCAAGGTCACTCCTCTGGGCTGAATGTGCTCTGTACGTGGGGCATTCATAGCGACAGCTAATTGCTAGTTTATTTTTGCACCAAAAAACCGTTCCTACGTGCAGTAAAAACTGCCATTTTTGAACTACTGCATCATTCTCCGGCTGTCACGTATAAATTAATTAAATTTTTGAACCAGACTAATCGTCCAATGCTTTGGCACATTCCTAACTGTTTGTGTGGCTGGTGTAAATAGGGTTTTTCTCTTGGGGAATTTGAAAAAGTTTTGGCATGATCAATTGTGTGATTTATTTGAAGTTTGAATGTGTGAAATCAGCAAGTAAGCAGTAGAATTTGAACCTACAGTCAGGTTAACTTCATAAAAAATAGCATTCAATTTTAATTCCCACAACCTCACTTCATGAAGTAATAATTTCAAATGAGGCCCTTATTCATAAAGCCTCTTTTATACTGGCACTCAACCATAAATGCTATAATGAGGAAAATAATTAAAAAGTTAATTATATATTTCATTCATGCACCTACCTGGTTCGGGATAATTATTTTTTTAGGATGGATAATTTACTTTTGCAACTTTTTAAACTAGGTTTAAAAATCCTTATAAGAGGCTTTATAAAAGGGACTTCATTTTGAAATTCCTCCTTCTATTCATGGATTGAGGGTGAGGATGTGGAAAAAAATAATTTAAATGCTATTTTTTATGCAGTTGATTTGACTGGCCTATCAATGATTAATATAATACATACATATATACATAACAGTGAGGGGTTTTACCTTAAATCTTTGGTATACAACGGTATGGCTAAAGTATGTAAAAATTGGTAAGGGTAGAGTCAAATTTTTTTCTATTTTTAGGACTGTATTTCCTTTTAGTCAGGGTCTAAAAATCAAGCAAATTAAATTTGCTAAAAACTCGTCAGAAATTGTCTGATTTGATCCATTTGATACTCTTGGTAAATGACGCATTGTTTGGGATACTTGTTTTTTATTTATTATAGTTTTCAAGTCCATAAACACGAAAAGCTAAATTCTAGCAAACGCTGTGAAGTCACTGTTTCTTTGCTCTCTGAGGTTACCTGCTGGGCCTTCACGCCGTTACGGCTTCTTGTTTCAGGCTAGGAAGACGATTTGAAAATGTTGATAAAGTGCATTTTTTTGTTTTTCAACTGCTATTATGTCGGATTTTGAAGTCCAAAAAGTATTTTGAAGATTTTTAAGATAATTTCGTTCCTCAGCAGTACTTTTTTGGGCTTTTTTGGCATTCAAAACCCATGAATCTATAATTTGACGGAATTTGGACGGGTATTTTGTAACTATGTCGTATTTATTTTTATTTTTTTGCGGCAATGCGGATGGTTTCTAAGAAACAATTATCTGATATTCCGATGGCGTATTGGCGGCCGCCCACGCTAAAGCTCTAAAGGAGCGGACCAATATCCCATCGGAGAGGGATGGTAGTCGTCCTTTTGATTTGCCGACATGCTTAATCGGGCTATCTCATTGGTTAGCCCTCAAAACGAGGGCTGGCGTTCAGACCTCCTACGGGCAAAAATCCTTATCAGCGTTCTGGCAAAATGCCGTAATTCAAATCTTCCAGATGTTGAAAATTTTCCTGACCTTTAGAGCAGAGCGTGTCAGAAAAAAATTTCTACATCGGGTGCCAGATAAAAGAAACAATAGATGTTGAATGTCCATTTATTTCTATGTCGATTGGAGAACGAATAATCGAGACAACAATGTGTCTCTTTTGTCTAAGAGCGAGAGTTTTAGAGGCGTAATTTAAAATTGGATGATGAATTATACGTCTTAATTATTTTGCACAAACTTTGCACGGCATTTGAGATATAAGCCAAACTCGTCCCCAGGCCTATCATTTTATGCAAATAAAACAATGGAAAATCAGGCTCTAGGTACGACATTTGGATATGAGCTTAATTGAAGATTGGCTCCAATTCCCCAGATGAATACTTTTTCTTTTTGAAAAAACGCTTCTTAATTTAGACATACACATACTTAGATTTGTTAAGATTCTGATGTTTGATTTGAGAATTTGGACAGATTTTGTGCTTGCAACATTGTGAATCTTTTCACAATTCTTATATGCCGTACGGCTAGCTGTTTTGAAAAACATACTTACGATTTGATATTGTTTGCTCGTCTAAGTTATGTTCTTTCTTCACGATTTCTTTCAGTTTTCGCATTCCTTGAGAAAGAGTGTTCACATACCTCATCATGGTGAAAGGGATTATGGGATAGTCAGCCAACCGTAACAAGTATAATAGTCCAACTTTGGCAGCCGTCATATGGATTTTATATTCACTGTCAACGAACGTTTCCATCCAGTAGATGGTGTCGTGAAG
This sequence comes from Clytia hemisphaerica, assembly GCF_902728285.1. Taxonomy (NCBI): domain Eukaryota; kingdom Metazoa; phylum Cnidaria; class Hydrozoa; order Leptothecata; family Clytiidae; genus Clytia; species Clytia hemisphaerica. Next base: position 25,178 of record NW_027103849.1, on the reverse strand, counting down.
CGAATGGTATTGTGGGTAATAGGAGGTGTTATAGGTTTTGTCCTGGGGAAGAGTTGATAAATTACATGTTATAAATTAATTTTATCCCGAGATGCTTCAGTGGAAAGGTGGTAATCGCAAATACAAACATCTCTTTATCGGATATACGCAAGTGTTCCACCAATGTAATATATTCACCAAGAAGATTTCTTGACTCCACCGGTCCCACTTAATCTTTAGACCCCAAAAGACGCACCGCCAAAGTAATATAATTACATGATATTTCTTGATTCCCCTGTGCCCGCCCAACCTTTAAAACGCCCAAAAGACGTATTTATGCGTCCTGAAAAGATAGTAGTTTACCGGGCTTCAGTCTTTTGACATTAAATCTCTAGACCACCTCTTTAAAGTCATATAAATTAAGCGTTTGCTTGCAGAAACCCCGTCTAAAGGCCGGTCTCCACTTAGCGAGAGCAGCGCGCACTTGTCCTGTTTCTCTGTTCTGATTGGTCTCGGAGAGACAACATTACATAAGAAACTGACGTAATGTTATCTCCGAGACCAATCAAAACAGAGGAATATAAAAAGTGATCGCTGCGCGCGCTAAGTGGAGACCGGCCTTAACAGTACCAAAACCTATTGTCTGTCTCGTATGCTTTTAAACTGGGAACATTTTTGAAAAGTAACCGAGACTTTCAACCAAAAATAATGTAATTCTTTAGATGATGAGAAAAACAATAATATGTTTTAAATTCCACTGAGTCAGCAACAATTGTCCGTTTTATTAACTGATCCAAACTTCCTTGACTTTTTGTCTGAGGCTTCTCTTTGCTAAATGCCCTAAGAGCATTCTTTCAGAAGCAATTCAGACTATAAAAATTTCAGCCAAAAATATGCCCACTGCAGGCACGGAGTGTTTTATACGTCCTAGCAACGCTTTTTCAACGGCAGAACGTTGTTTGTTTTACAACAAAATAATTAGGAAAGCTAAAAACGTGTACGAACTTTAGCATTCATTGCAGCATGTAGCGACACTTACCAGATCTGATTGACTGTAAATCATATCAATAGAGGGAATCCCCATGAATTTATTGAACGGGAAATAATCACTTCCTGAACCCAACGGATAGATGTAATGATTGTCTTTATCTTCTTTATCCACATATTCAATCTTGCATCGATCGAACACCGTTTCATCGCGGTAAGGATCCCGAACACTTTTATGCACCCCGAACATGAGATCGTGTAAGAGTGGACTTGCTGAAGTTCGAAGCGAGTTGTTGCCTAAAATTTAAATCTTAAAGTATTAGTGCATCGTATTTACTTTTCTTGTAAGTATGAAAAGGAAAAGGTACGGGATAATTTTAGCCTTGCTTTGACAAATTATTATTAAATTTTTGTTTTAAAATCGTTTTTTTGTACGAAGACTTCGGGATTCTTCTCCCCCCTCCCGACATGATGTTCTAATTTCATGACAATTAGTATATTCCTCTTGACAACCTTCGCCTTTTTTGGTTAAAGTTAACCCTAACATATCAGAATAGATGAGGTTGTTAAGTATTGAGAAAATACTAAATCCAAACCACGTTTATCAAAATAAGTTAACATGTTTTTAATTTAGCCAACATATATCAACAATTCTAAAACACCCCTGTCTCAACGACCGTAAGGAATGTTTTTTTAAAACAGCATGAACTTTTTCCATGTAAACATCGCTATTTTTGGGCTTAAACGAAGCGTATCTATGTTTGAGTGAAGGCTCTGCCCCGGCAGATGGTACAAAATGCATAAAACTCGAGAAATTAAGGATAAACCTTAAAAATCAGCCATTTTGATGACGTCATAAACAGAAAAAACGAAATAACTTTATGTATAAACATGCTAGAGGTCTCAAATTTCGAGCACATATGATATCTAAATACTTCAATCTATTAAACTTGAAAATATTATTTTTTTTGCAGCTGTCAGCATTTTTTAGACGAAATTGCCTTTTTTGCAATTTTTGCTGACGTCATAATTTTTTGAAATAAATTTTTTGATTTTTCAGTTCTCTTTATTGTTACCGACTTTGGTATAAATTTGGAAAAAAGATTATTTCGCTACATAAAGATATTCAAGTTTTTCTACCTATGACGTCATCAAAATGGCGGATTTTTTAAGGTTTTTCCTTAATTTTTCGAGTTTTATGCATTTTGTACCATCTGCCTGGACAGAGCCTTCACTCATACATAGATACGCTTCGTTTAAGCCCAAAAATAGCGATGTTTATATATGGAAAAAGTTCATGCTGTTTTAAAAAAACGTAAAAAACCTTCCTTACGGTCGTTGAGGTGTCTGTGACCCACTGAAATCCGCCCAACTGGTCACCCCAGTGAAAAGAAATCGCTCAATAAAAGCCCGTTTTTCGACCCAGTAGAGAAAATGGTCACGAACACCAGTAGAAAATCGGATATTCTCTCTAATCTCAATGGTGAAACAAAGAATTACAAAGAGTACCTGCTACAGCCGAATCAATATTGATATATGCCACCGCTTTGTCGTGAAGCTGATTGTAAAATTCTTCCACGAATTCAATGGATCCGATTTTCCCCGATTCTTCTGCGTCCCAACCGCAAAGCATGATGGATCTCCGTGGTCGCCAACCTGTGGAAAAAATTGATTCTCATGGAGAAAAAAAATCCAAGAAATATAGACTGCGGTATTAGCCAATGATGACAATATAGGCTCAACCGTCAAGGATTATTTAATGAGTATTATTGTGTATACATCAATATTCAAATGTTTCAGAGGATAGCAAATTCGACGAACAAATCTTTCGGACAAAAACTTTCAGTCAATTTCGTATAAATCGTTTTAGACTAACCTGTTTTGTGTTTGACACCCAGGACACGTGCGATTTCCATCATGACTGTCGTTCCACTGGTTGCATCTACCGCACCATTTACCCATGAATCAATATGGTTACCCAACATTACGTAACGGTCTGAAAAGAGCAGAAAGAGCTAGGAAATATACAAATATCTTCAACCTTTTAGCCTACGTAGTTTTTTTTTAATGAAAACATTTTCACAATTTTTCAATTTTTCAAACTTCAAATGACGATAAAGGCACGAGAGATTTGGTATCGTTAAAAAAGGTCTTTTCAAACTCTTTCTATGCCTTATAATTAGGTGGTCTAGAATTTTTTCTTTTATTAGAACATGTGAATATCGAGCCTGCGATTTGGTTGAAATTTTTTCAAAAAACTATGAAGGACTCGCAATTTGAGCATGGGAATTGGGGAATTCCTAATGAAATCTTAGACCAAGAGAAGCTATATTTAGGCATATATTTGAGGGTGGGAGGGATAGGGTAGGAAATTTGAGAAAACGGGGAACAAAAATAAGAACATCTGAGCCGCAACCAAAATTAGGATGTTCTAATAAAAAAAACCGTGTATGTAGGTCGAATTCCCGATGGTGTCCGCTAATTAGAGTTGTAGTCAAATGACTGGAGTGAAGTCCGGTAAAACTACCTTTTGAGGACGTATATATGTGTGTTTTGGAGTTAACGGCTATTAAGAATCTCCAGGGTTAATATTAGAAAGTGCTGTTGATTAGGATTGAAGAAAATAAGTAAAAGTTTCAAACTATCGAGAGAATAGATGACTGTGTTCGTTTACATCTTACTCCAGGCTCTGTTTGCAACTCTGAAAGCTAATTTCAATTCTCAAAGGCATTTACCATTCTTTCATCTTTTCATATTTTCAATGACTTTTAAAACTCATTAAAATAGGTGTATCCTATGCCTTAACTGCCCAAATCACTTCTTGATTTAATGAGTATTTCACGTTTTTAATAAGCGATTCTTTTAATAACGATAAACGTCAAGGCGAAATATACCTGGTTCCACTTCTCCTTTCATGAATCCACAAACGTTTCGAATGCCAGTGATCTTGTTCTCGTTGTTGACTACCAAGTCTACTTTGCTAAAAATGGAATGACAACTTGATAATCTTAGTCATTCATTGACCCCCTTCTGTGAACGTCAATAATGGTTAATTCACATTCAGAAAAATATGCTGCCGCGCTAGAACTTTCCCTTTTACATTGTTCATTGTATTTCCATTTATATAATCTCTGTGAGCGACTGAGATCCGTCCATTTGGCGAATGAACAATACAAAGATACCATTTGACCAAACCCTCGAATATGACTTTTACCCGATTAAGCATATGTTTGCCACTGGTGAAAAGAGGCCAAAAGAACAGTGACGTAGATACGAAATAAATGTTAGGGGGACCATATGTTAAGTATCTATGTTAAGGCCCCCCGGGGGGGGGTACTAGGATTGATGGGTGTCGGGTATGTGCGTGCCAGACCTCTGGACCCTTACCCTTAGAGAGACTGAATTTTGGTGAAAAGGTGACCCTTAGAGAGACTCAGTGTAGAAAAACCCAACCCTTAGAGAGACTTTTTCACAAAAAATTTCTATAATGGGCCAAAGAAATTCGATTTTTAAAAGAATTTCTCCAATTTTCGAAAAATTTCTCTAATTTTTGAAAAATTTTCTCACTTTTTTGAAAAATATTCTCACTTTTTTGACTTTTCACTTTTCTTTGACCCGATTTTGTGAAAAAACCGACCCTTAGAGAGACTGATTTTGACTTTTGTTGTTTTGGTAACCCTTAGAGAGACTTTGGGAGGGTGAAAAACCCTACCCTTAAGGCACGCACATACCCAGCACCCATTTTTTCCTAAGTACCCCCCCCCCCGTTAAGGCCACGTGATTGGGCTTTTCAAAAAAAGAACGTACCCCCCTGTTGATGATATATGATATCCAGGGCGGTCCGAAATCTTCAATATCCTAGAATATCCAGGGGGTATGAATCTGAAGACTAAGGATATCCAGGGGTGGGTGTTTAAAATTTTCAATATCTTCGGATATCCAGGGGTAAGAATTTGAGGACCAAGGACATCCAGGGGGTTGGTCTTAAGAAAAATCGATATCCTCTACTTCAATGGGGGTACAGACTTTTTCTGGAAAATCCCAATACTTACAAGGCGGTGTTGTTCAAAGGACCATATCGATAAGTGACATTCAACGTTCCTTTCCATCCGTCATTATCATCTAGAACTTCATCACCTCCAAGGTAACTGATCAAAAATAAGAAATAAAGAATGGTAAATGGATGATTTATGTTTAATATTCTATCAAATAAAGTGGATACTGACTTTCTGTAAATTCTAGGTTTTGGCACACTTGGATACACAATTTATTCGTAGGGTCAATCCCCGTTAAAAACGACGGTATGTGCGGTCAAAAATTAGACCTTCAAATTAGGACCCTTACAGTGCAGTGCACAACTTGCCAAAAACCCGGGGGGGGGGCACTCGATCTGAAAACGACCATACGTTTGACAGAAAATTTGGCTTCCAAAATCGGACCCTTAGAGTGCAGAAAAAACTAAGAAATTTTACACCCTTAGAGTGCAGAAATCGACAAAAATTACACCCTTACAGTGTATCATTCTCTTCAGACCTTTTTTTGATCTAGACATGTACAAAAGACAAGCTCGAAGTTTTCACAATATTTTAGTCTAGTTTTATAAGGCAAAGGTGATTATTAAACACTGTTGTTTTTCTTTGTGCCTTCCTTTAGGAGGAGTCCATACATATGAGAATTTTCTAAGAATACGGTCTTTTACTACCCTTACAACAGTTCAGTGCTAGTCAAAACATACCCTTAAAACGCACTCATCAACTTTTCCAAAACTGACCCTTACGTGCCGCACGTCTGGTAGGTCATTTACCTTAAGTGTCCTCCCCCCCCGGGCCGTGCATTTTTTGACCATTTTTCTTAAATTTCCCCCTTTTAGGACCGCACATATCGTAGATCGGACCACCAGGGGTCAATCTGGAGTTATTAAGTTCTTTGGATTCTTAAAAAAATATGCTTTTTGAGCACACAAAACAAAAGAAAGTGTCGTTATTTTTTTTTAAAGAATACGCACATTATACATATGGCATTCGATGGTATTCGAAATAAACCAATCTTGAAAAAGACCTTTTAAAAACTCCAGACATATCCCATTTAGAAAATAGATCTTCAGGAATAGTTTTTCTGTTTAGCGTAAAAATACACACTCTAGCACAATGATTGTTGGGTTAACCTAGATTAACCTACCATCCTTTCTGTCTGAAGAAAATGGAAAATAATGAACTGCCTGAGAAGCTTTTCATTTGCTCCACAATTCTCTCTCACCTGAGTAATATTTCAGCATCAGATGCAGCGATTGGTTGTGAAGGAATCTTGGAGATGCCTTTCACTTCCGAAACATCATGTGGACGATATGCCCAATCTAATGAAGAAATGCTACAAATTCTAAAAGATGAAGTTGAGGTGTTGAATGTGAGTCAGGGCCGTCGAAACGGAAAGGCTGAATGAATTTAACCGGGCCTGTGAGCATAAAAAGCTGTTAATGACTCAAGCAAAAAAATGACTCTCAAATATCCGTAAAATAACTACTTTCATTTCAATAAAATGCTTATTGAATTCGCCCAACCTTTGGCAGGATAACCACCAGTCATGGGGTCGCCTTCAGGAACACCATTGACACGACTCATGATTGATCCTCTTTGCACACCATCATCGGATAACCAGCGACCATGTGGAAACTTCTCACTCAATACTGGTGCATATTGTTTGGGATCACCGTAGATAAGAATTCCTGCTGCCCCGTATCTTTCAGCCATTAAGACCTAAGGGGATATACAGGGACAGCTTGGATGAAACCAAAATACAATGCATTGTCAGTTGTAAAAATATTTGATATTCTTCTAGTAACATTTCGCTCACCGCAAATAACTTTTTAAAAAATACTCGAACTTTCTAGAACTCGAGCAGCGAATATTTAGGGTCATATACATCTTTCTAGAATTTTTAGAAACGTTTGATGAATGAGGTGATGATATTGTGTAAATATCATCAGATTATAAGTAAAATCGAACCTTTCCAGCACGGCCACCCATACCATACTTTGTCAACACAATGCGATCGGTGACATTTATGCCCAACGAAATCAATTTCTGAAAATCTTTTTCTCGCCCAAAGTTTGCATATACCAAGTCTTTACGCTGCAATTGAAAGTTGGAGATAAAAGCGTGGATAAAGTGGCTTTGATGTTTGAAGAAATACATAAACAAAATCTTCGACTGTAGTAAAAATATTTCTAATGAACAGAAAACGCAACATTTGCAGTAATTTTCTCTTGAAAGAAATATCAGGTCGCATCAATGCTTTCACATGCGTCATAAAGAAGCTTAATAAGAATTTGTTAACCTTTTCAGCCCGGCAGACGTGTATACACGTCGAGCATACGTTCCGGCAGACGTGTATACACGTTTTTTTACATAGTGATCTTCTAAGCTATTTTTCTCCCATTGGCTTCTTTGCTAGCCGTAGAAGTAAAGAGAAACGGAAAGTAGAGGTTCTAAGCTTTCTTTTGATATATGTTGATGTAATGTTTTGATCACGTGGTGAGGCAGCAGATTTCGGAGAAAAGGTTGAGAAAAACACTGAATCAAGATGGCGACCAAGAAATGGCTTTTTCAAACTTACTGCTAAAGTTCTTGGATTATTTGACTGGTTTAGGCCACTTTTCTTCATGGATACATTGTTTTTATAATGGCAAAGAATCCAGTAAGTATATCTCATATTTTTTGTTTTGTTTTTAGCATAAAAATTCCATTTATTTGTCATTTTGACCACTTATCTCGACAAACCATCGGGGTCGACCCAAATTTACAGTATTTTTCAATTTTTCTTCAGGTTGGAGCATGGAAAGTGGAAAAATTCAATGTAAAAGTGTTTTCTACACCTCATATATTTCAGAGAAGCACCAATAAATTTGAAAACCCTGGAGTTATGTTGAATTGCATTGCTTCTTCCACTCCACCAGCGACGGTCGATCGGTCCCGAAATTCTTGCCTCGTAACTACGTCCTGTACACCTTTTATGGATCAAAATGATGGCAGGAACCACATAACAGCCACATGGAATTGTTATGATGACATGTAGCATTACTTTGGGCAAAAGAGACCAGATTTGATATCAATGAGTCTGCCTCAAAAGGCTTACGGTTTTTGGAAACTTTGCAACTGTCGCCGACTATGTCCTCTAGTTTCACGATAACCGATACCCTTCAAAAGCTTCAGGAGCGAAGAATACTGACTGAAAGTGTTGCTAGGATAGTTGGGGAATACTTTTACATCATTTTTACTGCTGTAGTTGCTTCTGGAAACACATTATCATCCAAATACTTCAATATTGTATATATTGGATTTTTTAGCCTAAAATCGTGATTTTTGGCAAAAGTGACCGATATTTGGGCAGCTGTTGTGACACATATAGATTTTTCTGGATGCTGATTTTTGGTATATTACCTCAAAATGATGTATAGATTAATAAACAGCCAAAGAGAGATTTTTTAATTAACTTCCCCCCACTTTTTTTTGCTCTAGAAGTGAAAAATGCAAAAAAAGTGACATTGCCGCAAAACGTGAAAAAAAACTTTGGTTTACGTGATGCTACCATTTTTGTTGGAATATTTTATTTGGATTGGTACTTAGTCTAAAAGTTGTAGAATTTAATTAGCTTTTCAGGGATACCTTACTTTTTTTCTAAAGATTCCTAGTTCTTGAGTTATGATAAAATAACCGAACATGTCTATTTTCTGAAAAAAATGTTGCGCGCTGACAGCGTGAAAATTTAAAAAGTTGCGCGCTGGAAAGGTTAAGTATTATACATTAACAACAATCAAACATCCATGGAATAAAACAGACAATGGTGTCAATCGAACAGAGAACAAATCGCTTGCCGAATCGATTGGCCTTTCTTAAGCGATTCCTCCGAGAAAATATTACTATGATCTAACAGCTCACCCTTGCAGCACCGTTCATGGAATAAGCGTGAAAAGGTGTAAGTGACGTCACATCACCTTCACCCAGTTCTTTGTATATAATCTCCATGTCACGTGATCTGAACTCTTGTTTGGAACCTGTAAAAGCGGTATATAGTAGTTCATAATTTCCAGCAGACACAATAAAGACGTCTTCTTAACGTTGTTTTAACGTCTTTACGTGCTAACGTTGAAAAGACGTTGGAATAACTTTGAATGAAAATAGCGGACGATCTCAAAAGTTAAACATGGAAAATAAGTGATAGTGGCTCCTCTAGGGCTACTAAATAAAACCTCACAACTTTACCATACCCTAAAATGCCACTTTTGGTCAAAATTTAAAAAGAAACACTGACCTAAATAAAATGTTTCCTTTATCCTTTTCAGATAAACCGACACATCAATTGCATTATTGTAGAAAACCTTCCCTGTTAACCCTATTCGGCCTAGGGGGGGGGGCTCTTTCTGTTCGGACGTCAAACTATTGGTAATAGCTCCTGAAATAATAGAGCTTTTGCCTTGAAATTTTCTGTAAATTCCTAACTTTTATTTAGCTTCAAAATAAAAAAAAATTTGACACCTAAAAATTTTCACACCTTGAGTATGATGACATTTCTGACAGTAAGGTGTCACAAAAATTGACACTTTTCCAATACAAATTTATTTTTAATGTCTAATATATCGTTTAAACCGTAATTTATTGAATATTTAGGATAAAACAAGCATTTTAAACTCAGACAACTTTTTTCTAAAGCTTTTGTTAGAATACAATAGCTATTTATAAGAACAAAGGAAATTTTCGGTTTTTGCTCACCTTGGGCATGATGAGCGACGTCATCAAAAAATTTTTTTGTCAAAAGTTACCTTACGTGACAAAGATCTTGTGTGCCAAATTTCCCCCAAAAAGACCAACTAGATCAAAAGTTAAGGGGTGGTACAGGAAAAGCCCCCCCCTAGTTCTGAACCGCCCCTAAAAGCCTAGGTTGAATAGGGAAGGATATATTATCTTCGAAAGTTAAATTTCGGATTTCCGGTTGAAAGAAAGATACCATTCTCGATTTCCAGACTAACTTGACCCTTTGACCAACCAGCAATTTTTGCGTTACCCTCCTTTGATTTCTCCACCAATTCAACTTTACCCCCTCTCGTATAAGGGCAGGCTCGTATACAGAGATAGGATATAACTAATGGAGGATAGTGATTTACTTGTACTATTACCTTATATGGAAACTAATTGCTCTCCTTGAATAAGCCTCTACCTTCTGTATCCCACCCCGAAGGGCTAAAACTTTAGGTGGGGTCGCCATAACCTTACCATTTTTTACGTAGACATAATTAGGATCATCTCTCTTGGAATAAGCCAATACAGTTGTATAGTTGTGAAAAGTCGCTTTGAATCCATAACGTTAGAACCGGTTGAAAATTTCTTGCGTGTTTTCGAACGCTCTCACTGGGCGAAATCACATCTTTCGAATTTTGAAAGATGTTGAGAAGTTCATCTTTCGACAACTTTCAACAAACTTCGAAAGATGGTCTTTCAATTTGGATGAAAGTAGTTGAAAGATGCTCTTTCAGCGTCTTTCCACGGTTCGAAAGTTGATCTTCTCTAACTTTCGAAAATTTGGAAAGATGGAATTTCCATTTATTGGAAAGTCGTTGAAAGATGATCTTTCATCAACTTTCCATCGTTCGAAAGTTGATCTTCTCTAACTTTCGAAAATTTGGAAAGATGGAATTTCCATTTTTTGAAAAGTCGTTGAAAGGTCATCTTTCATTAACTTTCCAAAATTTCGAAAGATGGAATTTCCATTTATTGGAAAGTCGTTGAAATATGATCTTTTATCAACTTTCCATCGTTCGAAAGTTGATCTTGCTCTAACTTTCGAAAAATTAGAAATGTTGGAATTTTTCTTGTTGGATCTATGTTGAGAGATAATCTTCTATCTACTTCTTGCAAGTAGTGTTCGACAATTTCAAAAAGTCTCAACAAACATATTTCTCGCCTAATTTCGGTTATTCGAGTTATTTTTCTTATCGGAATCCGACAGGCTGAGCAAAGGGCTGCGCAAAAGGGGAATTACACTTTCGTGCGCCGCATAACGCTGATAGCGCCCGCACACTGTAGGAAATCTTTAATCAAAATGGTAAACTTAGCACCGCATCGTATGGCCACTCCAGGTCCATTTTTGTTTTTATTTAACCTTTTATGTGAGTTTTCTTATACTTATAGCTATCGAAGTACAGTTCTTTATGTTTAATGTGCTGGTTAAGTTGATTATAGTCTGCCCTTTCTCTAGTTAGTCTCAGTCTAGTCTGAACACTGAAATCAAGGGCACAGACAGACAAACAACAGAAAAGAAAGAGAGGATGGATGACCATCCATATTTAATGATAGCATTGGTTATTTGTTGTTATTACTATTGAGTTTATTCCTGATGTTCATTAGGATCAACAAAATTGGCAACAATGGTGATGGTTGAACAAAACAAAGCCAAATTGAGAATTTTGAATTTGATTATACAGTGGGTGCGTGAAAATTCTTTAGCAGTATTTATATTATTTAGTTGGTGTTTGAGATTTGCCATTCAACTGCCCATAGCAGCTTGGTAAATTGCATAGAATTATAGCACAGGCAGACAGGAGAGGGCGCTGCAAAATTTTGTAACTTTTGCTTTCTCGAATTCCCCAGCGTTGTCAAATAATTGCAGCTTTTTTCCGCTGCCAAATTACAAATTTGATAACGCTTGTCTTTGATTCAAAGAACCATGAACAGGGTCGGTCATGAAAGGGATCTCAAAATCATGTGCATTTTGTAGACCAAACCAACAGTAAACTTTTCACCCTATAATTTTAATTTCCATGTGTCCTACCTGAAGTTCGATTCCCACTTGCAGCGGTTCACTTGGTAATGAACCTTGGCCTGGGTCAACCCATGCCATGTGAGGGGAATTGGCAATTGGGTAGTCAGTCCAAGGTGCTGACGAGGCGTTCATTGAAAACGTCTATAGTTACGTAGGCCTTTAAAGCCTCCTGCCACTCAACCAAATAGAAATAAAAATAGAAATTGCCCTATTGGCTTGGCAGTAAGGCTACTTTATTATTTAAAAAGGCGCTTTAAAAATTTAGGGCGGCAATCAAAAATATGTTCCATTCGGGTTGTCCGACCGACTGTTTATTTAAAAGAAAACCCAATTCGGAAAGTCAGTAAAATCGTCTGGTTTTTTGGGTGCTGTTCGCAGGTTCGGATCTTTACCATAACGGCGGGCACGGGTGAACAGAGCATGTCTGTCTTTGAATCATTATTTTTTGTTTACTTAACCCACATTGACAGATTGAGTCCTGTTCAAGTTTTTTCATGGACCCTTATTGAAATTTTCATGTCCAAATTCAGCAACGCGGTAGGGCCAATACCCTGGGGGCCAAAAATAAGGGCCAGTTTAAGGTTAACACATGCACGCGCACATTTAGTTTGGCAAATTAAAGATGGCGGCATAAGATTCTGTTGATTGCCGACTTGATTCATCAGGATTTACTAGATCTTAAAAATCTGACAAAATTTACTATCGACCGACCAACCGACTGGATTTGAAGATGTTTTAGGACCCGAATGGAATATATTTTTGAATTCGCCTAGCCTGATTTTGCTTGTGATTTAAAGGCAAATGCACAGGTATTCATAATTTTCAACTACAGCCTTTGATTGGAATTGCTGCATGAATATCAGCGCACCTGTTACGCACACTATGAAAGCTTTGCGAAAACTGCAACATTGCAGAATTTTGCAGCGCGCTACCATTCTAGACAACTTGTGAAACTGATACTATGAACCTCCTCTTGTAATGAAAAATTGCACTTTATTAGCTAGGCAACCTTCCATGGAATATATATTCTGTGATCAGAGAGCCAAGGGTTGTTAGTTATTGAATTTCAAAATATGCCACACATATTCACAGCAGCTCAGTAAATAAATTGGCATATTATATAATTTGTTTTGTCCTTTTGTTTTGTGGGTTTTGTTCTCTGCGTTTCCATATATAATAGGAAGTTTGGAATAAGTGTGTTAAACCTTCTGACCCTGGACACGTACATTGTAAAGTTTTGTCCGGTGGAATTGAACCTTACCTATTTTTTCCAGCTTATAAATTACCCAAAATCCCACCGCATTTTAAATCCAGCCTTACCGAGTCGTCATCTCTAAGTGAACATGCTTACATTATAGTTGACACATGAAACACATTGACAAAAATACTGCCCATGTGGTATTTCATGGCATGGACCAGGGGTTTAGGTACCCCCTAAGAAAATAGGTACCCCCTGAATTTTAGGTACCCCCAAACAACAGACGTTAGTAGGTACCCCCTGGGATTGGTACCCTCTATGACTTGACTATATGTCAAGAAATGAAAAAAATTGTATATTTTTACAATTAAAAAGAATAATGATAGTTTGATAAAAGCAAGATAAAATATAGTTCCCAAGCCCCCAGACCTTACTGCATAAAAGTTAGATACCCCCAGAGATCATAGGTACCCCCTGAAATTGAAAAAAAATCCAGCCCCCAGCCTTTTTCAGGAAGATTTTGGTTGTAGCCCCCCCCTGCGGGCTGGGGGGGGTTCATGCCATGTATTTGTATCAAAATCTGTAATAAAAACAAAAGTGATCTCTTCTATTCAGTGCTTCTGTTACTTGCTCCAAGGTTGGTCTAAAAAGTAGGGTAGCTAATTGGGGTAGCAAATTGGCTACTCTGCTTTTTAGACCAACCCCTTGCTCCATAAGAAAGTGTTTTTTTATATCAATAAATGCAATGCAATTGCAGCATATATTATGATGCTGGTTAACGGATGGTTGGACCTAAATTTTGGCGCCAATGTCAATTGCTTTTTGGTATATTCAACTATTTGGTGCCTCGCACAAAGGAGGTTTTATAATGGGCACTCTATTTTAATGTCACCTTTATTTGTTTCAAGTACAATCTGATTGGATGCTACTTTTAAAACAATCACATTGCACGATATATTTGGTGATATTTGGTGCTTATGTTAGTGTTTGCTAAGATTGAACAAAATAAAACAATTCACATATTTTCCAGCAGGTGAATTTTTAGTTTTCAAATGATACAAATGATAAATTATATTATCAATCTTCCAAGATTTTAATATAAAAGTTTGCAGATATTGGTAGGATGAATAAAGGCTAAAAAAGTACAGTCTGAACTATTTTTCTTGGAACTTGTTTCAAAGTCCAAGATTGTTGGTCATTAAAAAGGGACTGGTCTGTGACCATATTTTTTTTCTAGTACTTTTTCTTAATGTTTATTTTCTTTCCTTTAGATACAATACAAACAGCATTGTTCAATAAGTAAAATGTTAATGAAACAAAACAAATAAATTGTTTGTGTTGTTGGTATTTCTATCTGGAAGAATAAAATGCCCTCCATTGAAGGTTGCCAAATATGACTCAACAGTCCCTAATCTTCACTGCAAGGATTTTACTATTACTATTACTACCTTTCCAGCCAACAATAGCTAACATGGCGCACAAACTTTGATGGAACACTTTACAAGTCTGGAACACTTTACAAGTCTGGAACACTTTACAAGTCTGGAACACTTTACAAGTCTGGAACCTATCCAAAAGTGGAACAAACATAACAATTAGCTGCGACATTGGAAGTGGAATGTTGCTGGTTTAAGATTTATAAGCCTAGACACTAGAAAACATACCAAACCCCAGACGTCATTTTAAAATGAAATTATTGAGCTCTTGCCCAGGCTGTCTCAATCATTGACTTGTTGGATATGTGGGCATTTCATTTTCTGTGCTTCAATGCACTGACTATGAACAGGCGACAGCTATGAACATTGCTAATTTACATACATTTTGCTATTTAATCCATTTGAAATGCTGAGATACTTTGCAAGGAAGTCTCAGGATTTTTTTCCTATTTCGTAGATTATTCTTACTTTGCTATTATTTAAACATCCAGGAATGTTTTTAATTGGAGGAATTTGCAATATTTGTTTTTTTTTCGTTTAAAATACAAATGACATTATGGTTACAGATAAAATTGTAACAGTGATTATATTATCTGAAAATATACTTGTTCAATAGACCAGCACACTACATGATTGAAGGGGAAACCCTGGAATGCTTTTTTTATATTCCTAGATAAAGCAATTTGATATCCTGGATTCCTAAACTAAATTAATCAATTTTTTGGATTTTCGGTCTGCTGGAAAGAAATAGAAAATTCTACTTTGAACTGTCTCTGTCCTCTCTTAGAAACTTTTTATAAAAATAGGAACGTAGGGAAATAGCTGCTTTAGAACTTTTTTCCCTTTTCTTTCAACAAACCGAAATGAGAAGATTATTTTGTCAGGCATTCTGGGCACACAAATAATCTCTGCAGTTATTCAGTTGCCTTGAATTTCACTAAAATTTGAAGTTTAGACCTAAGGAAGTTTTTCGATTTCATCGACTAATAATTAATTCTCGGTTTTATTGGAAGAAAGATCTTTTTGCATAGGAATATAATATATTATAAATCATCATGGAAGTGGAGGAGACGCTAAGTCAATCATCAGACCAACAACAAGACCAACAACCAGGAAAGCGACATGGTAGTCACGGGTCGTTTAAAAAAAGCGTAAGTGTATTTTTTATTTGTATAGGTACCTAAGTTGTAGCTGTATAATTCTATAATTGTAACAAGTTATTTAACAACTTTGATTCTAGGTTGATATTCTGTAAAAATGCTTGGTCAATTATTTACATTCCTTTTCTATCATAATTTTAGGATAAGTACATAACCGATCCTGCCTCTCGCAAAAACAAAGAAAAAGCGAAAATAGCATCAATTCGAAGAAATGTAAGTTAAATCTTGGCATATATGAAAGGAAACAGTATATGATTCCAATTTGTTGTTGTAAAACCAATTTCTTTGATTTTATAACTACAAAATGACTCCTCTAATGAACATCATTTTATTTGGTAAGCATTGGCAGATTTAACTCTTGATCGAGACTTCATTTTCTGCTCTCTGTAGAAGATATTTTGAATCGTTGGAAAAGTAAAAGAAAATATTATAATATTCTGCATAATGCATTTTTTTGCTCTATTTTAAGATACGCGACGCGGCTGTATTAACCAAGATGCCGAGTGCATTTTTTGCCTTCTCTGAAGGTAAAGTAGAAGTAATTGGTAAGTACCAAGCAGATTACCTACAATCTTAGTGTTTAAAACAACTGATCTGAAGTGACACTAATCACAAAAAGACCATTATAAAAAAAGAATCAAAAAGACTGTTTCAGACGTACTTTATAATAATACATTTCACTCTTCTCAGGCTCAACAAAAGCAATGAAAGAGTTTTTGAACGACGAATCTATTAAACGTCGCTTTCTTGAATGTGCGAAAGCTAATCCGGAAGTGGAGTCGTCAGATGATGAAGAACCAATAGCTGAAAGTAGTCCAAGTAAAATTTCCTACTTTCCTCCGATTTTCGACATTCTACTAGTGTTGATTATTATTTTTCTACACATTAAACAAACAAACTAATTCTATGATGAAAATTTAAGCTATTTCTTTAAGCTCAAATTGTAAAATTAAATGTTATGTCGAAAAGACATAATTAGAGTTTCAAGAATTAATTCACACCGTGCTTTCCGAAGTGTGAAATTGAATCTGAATTGCCATCCCCTATCCTTATTTTTACTTATTTTGTTCATAGGCAGTAAGCAAGAAAGTGCAACATATCCCTTGGAGGAAGGATGGAATACTGGCAACGTCCATAAAAAAAGGAAAGTCATCCGAGATATCGTGGTTTGGGATTCAGGTACATGATTTTCAGTACGGCTTTTAATTATCATTGCAAAGAAGTCTTTCTAAGAATGAACAAAATATAAAGAGGATGGGTCAGTTATTTTCAACCTATGAGTATTCCTGTTTAGTTTTTCAAATCTAAGAATTTCCGTAAAAATTAACTCTTTTTAAATCTATTTTATTGTTTGTACAAACTTTCGAATTAAGTATCTTTTCGTCTTGAACAAAACTTTTTATTGTTTTTCTAATTTCTGTTCAGGTTTGGGGGACGCTTTCAAATGGGACAAGGAAAGAACACCATTCTGGTGGCCGTCTAACCTTACATTCGGTAACATGAAAAGTGTGAATGTTGCATCTTGCGATCGAATACTCGATGCTTACCGAAAGATGTTGATAAAGTCGAGGATTGTGAGTTTTTTTCTATTATGGCTGTCATAAACCCGTCTTTTATTTTATTTATTTAATTATGATATAGGCACTTCTGTCCAATTTTGGACTGAAAATATCGGTATGGACCTCAGCGGACCCAACTTTCACGCACTCATGCAAGAAAATGCTAGTAACATAAACCCAATGATAATACAGTATGGTCAATTATCTGTATCTTATCTGATCTTATCTGTATGTAGCAATGACAATGATGCGTTACTCTGTCAGATATTCGACTTTTTAACTAAATTTTGGATTTAGAATCAAATTACAGAGATGCCTAATCAACCCTGGTTAGAACTGAAGAAATGGGCAGATACGACCGTTGAAGAAGTTGATTTGGTGGTAGATTGGGTAAAATGTGACTGGCAGGAACCCACGATCAACAAAAGATTTGTTTCGCGCAGGTTTGTTGCTTAGTTTCCGTTTAAGTAGGTTTATTTCATGTCATTTTTGGAACGAATACGTAGTAGTTGCGATTAGTATTGAATACCAACCGTACAACTATTTTACGAAACAATACCTTTGATACAAGGATAAAAACCTAAAATCTAAACAGCCAATCATTAACTTTAAAGAATAAGTTAAATTCATTTCCTTTCTACTTTTATTCAGATTTAGATCTGTCACATCGGACTGGATTGCATCGTCCGAAAGAGAACCTTTTTGGTGGCCAAATCTAACGAAATCTCTTTCTTTTGCTGTTTTCGCCACATCAAAAGAAGAAAAATTCATTAAAAATCTTGCACTTGCTGCATGCATTAAAGATTTTTCAGCTCTTTTAAACTTTGTAAGTTTTGTTGGGATATTTGCTTTTTTTCTCACTACTTCTGTAAGTAAGTTTGCGACCGCAGTCGAGGGCGACCTGAAGGCTCTCTTTTCTCTAACTGTCTACCGAAGGTAGGGGAGCGGGCGCCACTCTTTTTCCTGGATCTCTCCACTTACCCTTGATCCGTCTCTTTAGTTCCTGATAATTAAGCAGAGAGGCATCAAGTACCGAGAATCTTCGGTACAACCCGGCTGGGGATCGAATCCACATCCTTGCGCACCGTAGCTGGATGCTCTAACTTAATGCCACGGTAGCCATTTTCTGTAAAGCACTTTTATGTCAAAAGATACTTATCAGTTTAAAACACTTTATTTTAGTTTTTATTTCGTAATTTTAGGTTCGAGAAGGTACTGATTCTATAGATGCAAGCCAAATCAAAACCTGGCTGAATGTTGATGGTGATTTTAACACGGAGGCCTACATCGTTAAGGACCATTTAATGAATATATCCAGTGCTAGTGGTAATTATTATTGTCTTATTCTAAAGTGCAATGAATTTTTGTATTTAACTTGCTACCTTACCATAAATGTTACCAATAATTCTTAGATGTATTACTAAATTAGTAAAAGGTTTAATATGTCTCCTGACGATGATCTGGAAATTTACCGGGGTTTAAAAGCAATAACTAAAAACCATATTCAAGATTCTTTAAAAAAAAAGAGAGCTCAAACTTTAGGGAGGAAGATAAAAAAAGAAGGCAACAAAGCTCAAGGGAGAACCAAAATCTAAGGCGTTAACATGTTATTTCATATTGATATATATTGATGTTTTACTCTTTCTTCCTTTAAAGGACTGACGGAACTGTTTGCCGACGAATAGTGACAAAACTTGACGGTATACGAATAACAACTGAACTGTACTACTTTTAAATGATTGTAACGGGGGTAATTGACATACAACAAAAGGTCACTGACATTGATTGACTCCAAAAAACATGTATAATAATATGTGTAACTATAAAATAAAATTTGTTTTTTAGAAATGTATTATCTTTTTGGGTGTGTTCTTGCTTTCGACCTGACAATCAATATTATTGATATGGAAGGGATAGAAAACAAGATTGCAAAGAAGACTTCACATCCCAGTAGCACAACAATAACAATACTGAAGTCTGAATCGGGTTATTGTAGTCTAATGAAGATTAAAGAGCCCATCAACAATGGTCCATGTGGGGAGAACCCGTATTGTTGGGCCTCTCCTATTTCAAGTCACGCTGTCATGAAATGCAAGCATTGTAGACTGACTTACCATAAATTTTGTGTGGCTTGGAATGAGGAATTCTGTGGATGTGATAACCTGGTTCCTCTGGCACAAAGGTCTGTATCAAATTAGATTTGATCTTTTGTCGGCAGGCACCTCCCTTGAAAGTATCTATCTTCATAATAGCTCGAATGGTTTATGCTTTTGGAGCTTAAGTTATGACATTAATGGGTCTAAGTTTTGTCTCAAAATTGTAAAAAGAGCTGGTTTTAGATTATATTTTCATCTTTGTTGGGGACCGTTCTTTTTTTCTTTTTTCTCTTTTTTTTTTGGCTTGGGGTATTATTTTAACCTGGCCTAAACGTTAAGCCCATAGCCCACTGTATGAAAGCCCATGTGGCATAACAACCGCTATTAATTATTCTATTTCAATAAAATAATTCATTTTCTAAATAGAGAATTTTTTTTTCTAGTGTAAAAACAAAAATTCTCGATCCCGATACGTTCGACAAATATCTTGACATAGGAGTAGATTTCCTTGGGGTAAGAAAATATCTAGTATTTTTGTCTGTCTGGTTATCCAACGATTTGAAAATAATTTCTGCGGTCATTTCAGACCAAGAGGGTATGTCACGTTGTTTACCAAAAACCAATTTATAATATCGATTAAGGGCTATGACCCTCGAAAAGTTGATTTTGTTATTTGAACATAACATTTATAGGTTCCTTACAGTTTTAACAAAGAATTGCCTTTTAATCAAATCCCTTAAGAGTAATTAAAAATTTAATTGCAAAAATGACGTTATGAACTTTAAAAAGACTTCGTTTTCGTCTTCGTTAATTTTTTTCATTATGTTTCTTAAATTCTCAGGCTCAAGGATAGTCGGCCTAACAGAAAATAACATGCCAAAGCTACATCATGCAGACATTTATATTTTGTACTTGGCAAATATTAGAAACTATGGTCAGAGCCCTTAAGGTGGACCAAAAGGACGTTGACTAATTGTGGGTGACTTTTTTCTCTGAATGGCTTTTAGACCTTTTAACAATTGATGCATAGTTTGAATGTAAAAGTTAAGGTTTTCACTGGTTCTTTTTTATTCTTTTCATACTATCACAGGATTTTGTAAAACAGCTGGCAAATGGTATGTTTAGAACGTTTCGGGGCAATTTAGCGACGAAACTCTTTGAAAAAGAAGAAGCAGAGTGGTGGAATGGCTTCTTCAAAAATGTTATGCCAACCAACTCGGTATGTTCTATTTTTTTTCGACTCATTCTTTATGCCGAAGAGATCCTGAATACTGAAAAATTCTTGAAACTGTAAAATATCTCAAGCAAAAATTATCAGATGAATTTATTACAACTAACCAATTCATAAGGTTTGTATAAAATTGCTGGTTTTAGTTTCATTAATTTATAATCTTTATTTTAGTATAATAAAGCAGTCGAATTCGTGAAGAACTCTATTACGAACGAGTCGAGGAAAGAGCTTATGAAGAGATTCCCTGAGGATAAGATCGAGAAATTGATCGAAGAATGGCTTATGCCAGATGTAAGTAGAATACTTGCTTGCTTGACCATGCAAAGACAATGGGCTTTTCCAGAACAATTTTTTACCCCCCGCTGTTGAGGCTATTGATTTTTCAAAGTATCGAACCCCCTGGATATCCTACTTTATTAGAAAAGACCCCCTGAATATCCACTCTTAAAAATATGCTCAACCCCTGGATATCCTCTCTTATAAAGATGCTTACCCCCTGGATATCGTATTTTTTACTTGAAAAGACACTCCCTTGACACTCCGCTCCCGTGTAGATATTTAACCCCATGGATATCCACTTTTGAACAAAAATCGTTAACCCCGTGGATATTTGATATCCTCGACAGGGGGGCACGGCCATTGAGTTTAAAGCCCGAAGGGCTAGAGTTCAATCTCTAACCTTTCTCAGGCAAGAAAAAGTGAAGCCTTAAAAAATACGCCGCATTTTTGACGACAGATTGAATCTAGCAATTCCTTTGTTTACGATTGATATTTTTTTCGAAATGTAGCGGCAAATTTTAGTTTCAATCTGTCATTTGTGTAAAAACCAGGCGAGCCGCTCAAGGCCTACTTTGGTAGGATTTATTGGCTTCAAATCCTACCAAGGAGATTGACTTCTAGCTCTTCGGGCTTATACTTCATTGGGCACGGCCTATTTCTGGAAAAGCCGAATGGAAGCAAAGATTACATATCAAAATGAATTTGAAATCTAGTTTTTATAACAAAAAGAATACGACTTACGACTTTTCTTGATGGGAAAAATAAGTAGATAGGTTAGCAGTAACCTCAGTAACGAATTCGAATAAGTACTTTGTCACCTCAACAGGTGTGTCTCTAGTAAACAAAGCTTAAGTCACACACTAATACACAGTGGAAACCATGTTTTAATGCAATAAAAAACACTTTGTTGTAATAAATATTTTTATATCTCTTTAAGGTTGTCATCAAGATTTGCCAAACTTTGGCGGCAACAAATGGCATTCGGAATGTTTCGGAGATGACGATTTCCAATATCCTTTTTTATTTAGAATATGATTTATGATTTTTATACCCCTCATTTCAATTTTGAAATAACTCTTCTTCGACCGTATTGCACTTTTCCAAAAAATCGCGTTGGGATGTTGAGGATATCAATTCATGAAGAGATTTCAGGTTTTGCAATTTGATACATTGAATCTTGACTCTTTCTTACATAATTTTGCTTGTTTTGCTCTTTGCTTTTTGCTTTGCATTCCTAAAGCGTAGTTAAAACTTGAATACAGTTTATTAATATTTCGTCATATTTTATGGGTATCCATGACTAACAACCCCAAAGATTGAAGAAAAAATTTATTTATTTAAGATAAATACCTTTTTTTCTACTTCCCCTCTGGATATCTAGCCCTTTTGTTAAGCATACGCCCCTAGATGATACGCCCCGGCCTTTATCGAGAAGTTTTAAACCACTTTATTTGGATCAAAAAGTAAAAAGCCCTTATTCATATTAACCTATTGTCAGATTGTTATGTAAATGAAATCATATTTTTGTATTTTATAGTAGTGATTATTTTCTATATAGAAAAGGAAAAGAAAGTTTATCTCGGTGTACAAAGCTCTCTAATATACAGTCTGCTTGTGGTCTTCCTAGCTTGCTATGAACAAGAAACTTTCTTGCTATATGAACAAAGCCTCACGTGTACACGATCATTGACTTCGTAAAGTACACACGTTGTCAATTTCTGAATAAAGTTTTATCGTATATAGTTAACGGACTGAAGCCCCCTTAAAAATAAAAAAGACTGATGTTTCTGAGCGGACATCTACATTCCCATATATCGTTTCGTTAATTTCTATGCGTTTGGTTTTTATTCAAGAAATTAAGTCACAATGTCACAAGTCACTTTAGGAGGCATTTGGAACTGATTACACTTTGTTATCTCAGAACTACAAACTATAGGCCGTGGCCAGTGGATTGTTATTGTTTCAAAAATAAAGAAAAAAATGTCTGTGACCAACTTTTTGACATGTTTCTTACTCAATTTGAGGGTGCTGATTCCAAATCTGAATGTTACCAAGCTTGAAAACCCGCAGTTTTTGCGTAATTTGCGATTTTTTGCGTTTTTAGGCAAAATTGTAAGCCCTGAAAATTTGTGATTTTTGGGGGGTCTTCAAAATCAAAAAAGACCTATACCACGTGATAGAGCTCTTCAAACTGAGCAAAAAAATGTATTAAATCAAAGTCTCAACTTTTTTAGATCAAAAGTTATAGACGATTTTATGGTCAAAAATTGATTGAAAACAGGGAATTTCCCCACAATCTGCATAATTTATGCAAAATTATAGCACTTTTTTACCACAAAAACGCCCATAACTTTTGATCTAGAAAAGTTGAAACTTTGATATAATACATTTTTTTGCTCAGTTTGAAGAGCTCTATCACGTGGTATAGGTCTTTTTTGATTTTGAAGACCCCCCAAAAATCACAAATTTTCAGGGCTTACAATTTTGCCTAAAAACGCAAAAAATCGCAAATTACGTAAAAACTGCGGGTTTTCAAGCTTGGTAACATTCAAATTCCGAATCAGCACCCTCAAATTGGCCAAGAAAGATATCAAAAGTTTATTCACCGACATTTTGAAAAAAAGTGAAACGTTTTGAGGTACCTGGCCATGGTCTACTATAAACAGATTGGTAGCCTGTTTTTTCGGTTTGGTCCTGTTGCATATTTTCTTTTCAAATATAATTCATACATACATTAATTAAAATTTCGAGGGGATACTACCCTTGCTGACAAATGCCAAAATCTGCGCAAAAAGTTATGGCACATCCCGTACCCCTTTCAGACTATGGCCTGGGGTAAATTTTAACTAAAACAGCGAAAAGCAAAATGTCTTGTAAAAAGTTTTCCCGGGAACCTTTGCTAGTTTTTTTTGTAGGTTATGAATATTCAAATAGAAAACAATAAGCGCTACAACCAAGGTCATCATATTTGAAAAAAAAGGGAAATCCACCGGGAAGTTTTGAAACCACAATCGGATTTGTAAGTGCTCTAAAGTAGGTTCAAAGGGTAAAGTTTTAACTCTGAGTTTTAACGCTAGACTGAAGACCTTAGGATCCAAAAGTTCAAAAATAGTCCAATACAATAAGGCTCAGAATATAGCCTGGAAGTCTGCCAACCCCTCTCAAATTGAAATATTCGATTAAATTAAAGAGATAACCCAAACTTGACTTTCTCGCCGGAACTTTAAATCTTGAAAAACGTTAAAATAACCGGAATTCTCAATGTATTTCAACCATGATTATAGATTCAATCCGTAATCATCTATTACACGGCGTAAATCCTTTTCTTGTATAGGTTAAAGGTTCTAGTCTGACCTATCAGGTTTCTAACTTTACTGTACATTCGTCGCGGTAAACCCAACCATGGTTTAAACTTACCAGCTATGGTATCCATCAAGTTGAAAATATATAAATGTGTTGATTGATGAATGCAAGCAATCTAGGTAATTCAGAACCAACTTACTAAATAACAGTTTACAATTTTTATTTTCGTAAATCTCAACTGCTAGGGATTAGTATCGTTAACCAAGATATTAAAATGAAATGATGACAACGACCCTAGGATCGTTGCTGTTGTCTGCAATTAAAAGTTACCCGATATAAGCAAGTATTTGGTTTGGTTTTCTCCGCTCTTTTCACTGCGTTAACCCACGCCACCCCGAGCCTCTTGCACTAACAATGATATTTCGAACTTATCGCTAGGTACGCTTTTCATCTTTGAGAGGACTTTTGTCAAAGTTTTAAGAGTACTTAGAGGAAAATTTAAAAAGAAGCGCTTTAAACACAGGATAACTCAATGTGACAAAAATTTTATCTGTCATGGAGACTTGTGAACCTCAACCAACATAATATATCGTACCCAGGGTCACTTGGACCAAATATTTGATTTTTCTCAGGATATGATACAAAAGCAGTGGTAAATATTACCGGCCGGTCATATAATTCAGATTTCAAATAAATGTACTTTTTCATGAGCTTTATCATCAGAATCATAAAAAAGTGGGACCGAACTAAGGGAGTGGGACCGAGTTTCAGAGTAAAGTTTACCGTTGGAAATTATGTATTCTCAAAAGACTATTATTAAGCTTGCTTCAAAGGTGCATCAAACCCTGGGTGCATTGACCAACATCAATTATGTCTTATTTCTTATATTTTGGCAATATGAATTTTCATGAGGCCAAAAATGATTCCTATAGCTTTACACTTAACTTGAGAAAACGGATGTTGCTCACGTATTTTAACAAGAATAGGGTTGACTTATGCAAGCCGCCTTTCAACAAGAACAGGGTTGACTATTGAAAACTCTGTTATCTTGTTTAAAACCTCTAAATGGAGCAAAAATACCTTTTGAATACCTTGCGCACTATAAATGGGATTCCCACAAAATCTTGCTCACGCCTTT